>NW_022630625.1:80000-88544 GCF_010909765.2 Amblyraja radiata | reverse complement strand
GAGAGAGAGGGGTGGCGGAGAGAGAGAGGTGGTGGGTGGGGGGGGAAGAGAGAGAGAGGGAGTCCAGCTGTGGGAGGTGTGCGGGCGGCGTACTTGAGCGGGTGGCGGGCCAGGTGGGCCTCGATTGGTGGTCAGTAAAACACCGAGTCCAGCACTGGATCAACTAAAGGGCCTGTCCCACTGCGGGGACCTAATTTGCGAGTTTAGAAGAGTTTGCACTCGACTCAATCTCGCAGCATGGTCGACACATGGTCCTAGCAGGTCTATGTAACTCTCCTTCATGCTCGAAAGAAGTTCGAGCAAGATTTTCATTGTCCTATCCGGGACACATGACAATAAACTCTCTTGAATCTTGATTAGATTATAGCTATTGACAGTTCCCGAACCCAATCACAAAATTCACCATTACATTGTTTCGACAGAAAGTTTTAGCAGGAAGACAGTTTACAAAATGAATAGAAACATTTCTCCAGGTACTATAAACAATTTGAACAAGGCTTCACACTTCACAAGATAACAGCACAAACACTCTGCAACATAATTAACAGTACTTTACAACTGTTGGGCGGGGATGAGCTGGGGTGGCGCGGGCGGAAGAAGGTTTGGGCCCCGCCGCAGCGGCGTCTGGTGTTGAGGTCACAGCCGCTGCCGTGAGGCCCCGGTGCCGCGGATGGAGACATTGGACCGGGCGGGCAGACACCGCGACACCGCACCCCCCCCCCCCCCCCCCCATTCCACTACTTACCTGGAGTAGACGCTCAATGGGTGAAATGCAAATGGCAGTCTGATCCAGCCCGGGCCCACTGCGCACGCGCGGATAGACGGCGCCATTTTGTGTCGCTTCCCCAACTGCGCAGGCGCATTTGTTTCTCCCCCAGCGGCCGGAGCCAGAATTTCGGGCGATTTCCAACAAAGTGGAAACGCTGATTGTGCTCCAATTTAAAAAGAATTCTGGGGATTTTTTCTTACTCTGGGGGGAAAAAAGGGGGGTGCGGTCGCACCCAGCGCACCCCCCCCCTTCGGACGGCCATGTATATCGTCTGAATAAGGGCCTTGACCCGAAACGTCACCTATTCATTTTCTCCAGAGAAGCTGCCTGACGCGCTGAGTTACTGCAGCTTTTAATAGCTGTCTTTATTTTATGATGGGCACCAGTGGGAAGTAAAGAGCCAAAGAACAGAGATGCATCATTAATAGATGGGGTGGGGAGGGGGGGGGGGGGAGAAGAGGCGAGAAGAGAAATGTTACCCAGAAGACGGTGGGGTCAGGAAGTCACTGAATCGGTGGGAGAGGGTGGGACCCTCATCACATTGACTTGTTGGAAAGAGTCCACAGCAAGGGTTCCCAACCTGGGGTAAAGTTACCCCCAGGGGGTACATTTGTTGATTCTGGATCTGTACATATTTTTTCTCATTGACTAACTGTGTTTGGTTCTGGTATACAATTGTTGTTCACCATTAGTTGTTAATAAATAACTGAAATAACATTGTTATGTGCAATTAAAGTTGGAGGGGTAAACGGGACGAAAAAGGTTGGGAACCCCTGGTCCACAAGATAACTGGAGGGTTGTATTTTGTAATCAGTGCTGTGCTGCAGGTGTCGGTGCAGAATTCAATGTTGTTTGTTACCTACATTAATGTTTTGGATGACAATGCAGGTAACATTGTTAGTAAATCTGCAGATGACACCATAATTGTTGATCTAGATCAGTTGGTTTGGTGGGGCAAGGAATGACAAATATAATTTAACTCTGACAAATGTGAGGTGTTGCACACTGATATGCAAATCCAGGGTAGGACTTGCACAGTAAATGGTAGAACATTGGAGAGTGTTGCAGAACAGAGATCTCGGAATACAGGTGCATGGTTCCTAGAATGTCGTAAGATGGATGGTGTGGTGAAATATTTTGACCAACATTGGGATAGGAAGGGATAAGAAGCTAAGGGTCAAATGTGGGCAAGTGGAACTGATGCAGAATGCATACATGGTCACCATGGCCAAGGTGAACCAGGCGGCCTGTTTCTGTGGTATAAAGCTCATGAAATTCTAGAGATGTTCCACCAGTGTTAATATCCCGGGCCCAGCGCATTGTTAGCTAAGGTGACATGGAGGCATAAAATCAGTAAAATGATCAGAACAACAGTGCAACTAGTCGCAGAATTAGGGTGGGGGAGGGATGTAGAGAGTCAGAACTAAACCAAGGTCAGCACATTTGCTTATTTATCTCACAGGGACCTGCTGACTCCGACCTTGTACTCCCTCACTGTTTAATGCGTCCCACACACCAGATCGTTTCCCCCTCTAGCCGTTGCTCCCAATCCACTTCCACTGGTCTTTGACATAACAATCCCCTTTGACACCAAATCTCCGTAATCTTCTCAGAAAGTGGAGGCGCTGATGATTAAGAAAGAACTGCAGATGCTGGAAAAATCGACAATAGACAAAAAATGCTGGAGAAACTCAGCAGGTGAGGCAGCATCTATGGAGAGAAGGAACAGGCGACGTTTCGGGTCGAGACCCTTCTTCAGCCCAATGTCGGTGGGGGGGGGGGGGGAGGGGCAAAGAAAGGAAGAGGCGGAGACAGTAGGCTTTGTGGGAGAGCTGGGAAGGGGGAGGGGAAGGAGGGAGAATGCAAGGGCTATCTAAAATTAGAGAGTAGAGTGGGACTATGGAGTAGAGGCACTGATGTGCTTTCTTTATAATTGCATTAGTGTGCTGGGTCCAGGAAAGATCTTCGGAAATATGCATGCCCAGGAATTTGAAGTTTTTTACTCTCTCCACGATCGTCCCATTGATATAAACAAGATTGTGGTTCCTCATCCTTCCTCTTCCAAAGTCCACAACCAGTTCCTTGGTTTTATTGATATTGGGAGCCAGGTTATTGTGCTGGTACCATCTGGTTAATTTGTCGATCTCACTTCTATACTCTGACATAGCAGAGCTGCAAACATTGGGTGAGAGTTGGGAGTGAGAAATTGTGAGAGACCAAGCCCAAGCATGCTCGTGGGTGGGGGGGGGGGGAAGGGGGGGGATGAGGTTAGACTGTGAGAGGATGTGTTCCCCGCACATTGGTATGGAGTTTTTGCATTTTTCAGCTTGAAATTGTGCAATCTGATGCATACTATAGCCAGTCTTTTAACTTACACTTGAATGCAATATTTATGCTTTGTTGGATTAGCTATGAATAAGGTTAGGCTAAATTACATTCCTAATTACATTCCACAGTAGAGCCAGGCTGTGATCAACAGGTGCAGCACATGAATGATCTTAGTGTATTCATGTATGGAAATCAGATTATAAGCAAGCACTTGGCCCAAGTTGACCATCCTGTGTCTCACTGCACACCTGGTACTACTCCTGACCCTGACTCCGTTTGCATACCTTCTCTCATTCATGACCCTGAGTTCAGCCTTGCACCTGGCCCCTTATTCTACCCTGATCATATCTGCTTACCTGCTTATGTTCCCAGTGCTGAACACTCCCATTGTCCCAGCTTTGACTGCACACCTAGTACTATTCCAGACCTTGACTCTGGATGCACACTTGGCCTTGCACCTAGCCCCTCTGCACTGACAATATATCTGGCCCACGCATAAAGCTAACTAGGGCACTATACAACTGCAGAAGGACCTCTTAGCTCGTATACTCAACTCCTCTTGTTATGAAGGCCAGCATGCCATTCACTTTCTTCACTGCCTGCTGTACCTGCATGCTTACTTTCATTGACTGATGAACAAGGACCTCTAGATCCCGTTGTACTTCTCCTTTTCCCAACTTGACACCAACATCCAGTGTCCCAGTACCTCACCCGTGTGGAATCATGATCGATAAATCTCAGCTAGGGTTCATGTCATTTCCTCCCCAGCTTTGCACAGTATCCTTGAATATGGCTGATCAGTCCATCAGTCTGAAGAAGGGTCTCGATCCGAAATGGCGCCTATTCCTTCGATCCATAGATGCTGCCTCACCTGCTGTTTCTCCAGCATTTTTGTCTACCGATTTTTCCAACATCTTCAGTTCTTTCTGAAAGTCC
Organism: Amblyraja radiata; assembly: GCF_010909765.2. Lineage (NCBI taxonomy): Eukaryota > Metazoa > Chordata > Chondrichthyes > Rajiformes > Rajidae > Amblyraja > Amblyraja radiata. The sequence goes on along the minus strand of NW_022630625.1, from coordinate 84,511 downwards.
TTAAAGAATGATCTGCTTCATACATCCAGCACCTGCTCTACCATATTGAAGACTTCCCCGTGAATTCTTCAAGTTCCATCACCTTCATGGGCTTAATTAGGAAAGGGAAAATAGATTATGAAAGAAAACTGGCAGGGAACATAAAAACTGACTGCAAATGTTTTTATAGATATGTGAAGGAAAAGAGATTAGTTAAAACAAATGTAGGTCCCTTGCAGTCAGAAACAGGTGAATTGTTCATGGAGAACAAGGATATGGCGGACCAATTGAATAACTACTTTGGTTCCGTCTTCACTAAGGAAGACATAAATAATCTTCCGGAAATAGCAGGGGTCAAAGGAGATGGAGGAACTGAGTGAAATCCAGGTTAGTCGGGCAGTGGTGTTGGGTAAATTGAATGGATTAAAGGCCGATAAATCCCTAGGGCCAGATAGGCTGCATCCCAGAGTACCGGAAGTAGCTCCAGAAATAGTGGATGCATTAGTGATAATTTTTCAATACTCTTTAGATTCTGGAGTAGTTCCTGAGGACTGGAGGGTAGCTAACGTAACCCCACTTTTTAAGAAGAACGGAGAGAGAAAATGGGGAATTACAGACCAGTTAGTCTAACATCGGTAGTGGGGAAACTGCTAGAGTCAGTTATTAAAGATGGGATAGCAGCACATTTGGAAAGTGGTGAAATCATTGGACAAAGTCAGCATGGATTTACGAAAGGTAAATCATGTCTGACGAATCTTATAGAATTTTTCGAGGATGTAACTAGTAGGGTGGATAGGGGAGAACCAGTGGATATGTTGTATCTGGACTTTCAGAAGGCTTTCGACAAGGTCCCACATAAGAGATTAGTATAGAAACTTAAAGCACACGGTATTGGGAGTTCAGTATTGATGTGGATAGAGAACTGGCTGGCAAACAGGAAGCAAAGAGTAGGAGTAAACAGGTCCTTTTCACAATGGCAGGCAGTGACTAGTGGGGTACCGCAAGGCTCAATGCTGGGACCCCAGCTATTTACAATATATATTAATGATCTGGATGAGGGAATTGAAGACAACATCTCCAAGTTTGCGGATGACATTAAGCTGGGGGGCAGTGTTAGCTGTGAGGAGGATGCTAGGAGGCTGCAAGGTAACTTGGATAGGCTGGGTGAGTGGGCAAATGTTTGACAGATGCAGTATAATGTGGATAAATGTGAGATTATCCACTTTGGTGGCAAAAACAGGAAAGCAGACTGTTATCTAAATGGTGGCCGATTAGGAAAAGGGGAGATGCAGCGAGACCTGGGTGTCATGGCACACCAGTCATTGAAAGTAGGCATGCAGATGCAGCAGGCAGTGAAGAAAGTGAATGGTATGTTAGCTTTCATAGCAAAATGATTTGAGTATAGGAGCAGGGAGGTCTACTGCAGTTATACAGGGTCTTGTTGAGACCACACCTGGAGTATTCCGTACAGTTTTGGTCTCCAAATCTGAGGAAGGACATTATTGCCATAGAGGGAGTACAGAGAAGGTTCACCAGACTGATTCCTGGGATGTCAGGACTTTCATATGAAGAAAGACTGGATAGACTCGGCTTTGCTCGCTAGAATTCAGGAGATTGAGGGGGGATCTTATAGAAACTTACAAAATTCTTAAGGGTTTGGACAGGCTAGATGCAGGAAGATTGTTCCCGATGTTGGGGAAGTCCAGGACAAGGGGTCACAGTTTAAGGATAAGGTGGAAATCCTTTAAGACCGAGATGAGAAAAACATTTTTCACACAGAGAGTGGTGAATCTCTGGAATTCTCTGCCACAGAGGGTAGTTGAGGCCAGTTCATTGGCTATATTTAAGAGGCAGTTAGATGTGGCCCTTGTGGCTAAGGGGGTATGGAGAGAAGGCGGGTACGGGATACAGAGTTGGATGATCAGCCATAATCATATTGAATGGCGGTGCAGGCTCGAAGGGCCGAATGGCCTACTCCTGCACCTATTTTCTATGTATCTATGTATTTTTATATATATTTTATATATATTTTATATATATATATCTGACCAGAGCCTCCATACCCTGTGACCCAGAGCTCCCTCCTCCTGCTGGCTCTGCCCTTCACACCAACAGGAATATTCAGAACTTGACTGCTCACTATCTCACTTGCTGGACGTTCCTTTATAATCAAACAACATACTCCTATCATTTTTTGTAAGATTCTGTCATATACTGTTAACATTTGTCTAGTATATTTCAATGCTCCATTCATTAATCGTCTATACTTTCATTTTAGATAACTGCGTGATGTTCCCCCTCATCAAAAACTCAACTACCTCTCCTCTCTTTCTCCTGCTACATCTCGCCTGTCGCGCTGGTACCCTGGAACATTAAGCTACCAGCCTGACCCTCCATTAACTATATTTCTGCAGGAGCTATAATATCCCAATCCCATGTACTTATTCACGTCAAGTGTTCAATGACCGCACCTGTCCGGCCTCTTTAACTGAAATAAATGTCATTTAATCTGACACCCTTTGCTCACTCCCTGCCCTGCTGCTGCATGACACATATACTGAACTTGGTGTTGCTGACTTTGCAATCAACTTGCAGCTTCCACTTGCCTCAGTACTGCTTTGGATCCCACACCACTGATCGTGAGCAAATCTGTCCGCCAGAATATTGGTCACCCTCCAGTTCAGGTGTAACCCGTCCCTCTTGTGCAGGTCACTGCTGCCGCAGAAAAGATCCCTATAATCCAATTCCAGCATCTGCAGTTCCTTCTTAAATGCTATAATCCAATAATTTGACTCCCTGCTCCAACTTTTCCACCATGCATTCATCTGTCCCATCCTCACAGAATTTCCTTCTTTTCCCCTGACTATCGAGTATCCTATCACTGTCGCCTGACTGGTCTCATTCATCCCCACTGTGGCACAGAGCCGGTCCTAGTAGCACAGACCTGGATGTTGCTTTCTGTTGCAACATCACTGGTTCTCCCTCCCCAACAGTTAAAATGACCCACAACTACAAACACATTGATTTCACATCCTTCCTCATTCAGCCTACATGTCTGGTCTCCTCATGCATGCTGACTATTGAGAGGCAGACAGTGTAATCCCATCATAGTGATTGTCCAATTCTTATTCCTAAATTGTAACTATACAGTTCCATGAGCCGATCCCTCCAGGATATCCCTAGTACTGCTGTAATGCTCTCCCTGATTAGAAATGCAAAGCTTCTGCCCTTTTGCACCCGGCTCTGAATTCACCCGGGGAGAATTTAACTTCTCCTCAAAGGGACATGGAGCTGCCAGTCCTGCCCTTCAATCAGTCATGGTTCTGTGATTGTAACAGTGTTTTCCCATGTGCTGATCCACAAACTCTCAGCTCACACATCTTACCCGTGAGGCTCCTTTCATTCAAGTAAATGCAGTTAACCCCACCGGCCCTTCGTGAGATTCCCCTCCTGTCTCTGTCTACTCATCCCACTGGATTTTACTGTCCCATTTTCTACATAGCCCACCTGATCAGAGTCACTGTGGATCCCAGCCCCCTGCATCACTAGATTAACTACTGAGTAGCCCTGGTGCAACTATCAGCGAACTTCACTCTGTTCCACCCACTGCCCTCCCCAGCCCTCTCTGCTGCTGAGACACATTTCTTTCTTCCTCTGTTCCAATCAAGCATGTCAGAGTTAAAATGTCAGCCATTTCTCTTTCCACAGATGCTGTCTGACCTGCTGAGTTTTCCACCATGTCCTACATTTCTTCACATTGACATCAGAGTTGTCGCTTCTCATCAACAGCACGGCCATGACACAAGTTCCCAGTGAGTCCCACTGCCAGCAGCTGTCGGGCACTAAAGCATTTGTCAACAACTGTACTCAATCCTGTCACTGACACAGTCTTGGGATAAACTTGCACGTCACACAGATGCCATGTTTTCACACCTCAGATCAACCTGATTTGTCACACTATGCGCCAATGTGCAAATCAACCATCTTGGATGCACAAACATCATAAAATATTCAGATTTCTTCAGATCAACTGTCCTTCAAACCCCTTCAATTTCCAACCCCACAGACCAGACACACTGTGTGAACAGTCACTGCACTCCCTCTATTGCACATATATTCTTCCTATGATAGACCTGGACATAACATACAACATGCCGTCTTACCAGGTCTCCAGGACTGTTTGGAGTCTGTAGACTGGGCAATGTTCAGGGGCTTGGCAATGGACCTGAATGAATACGCCACAGTCGTTACAGACTTCATAAATAAATGTGTGGAGGACTGCATCCCAACAAAAACCTTCTGAGTGTTTCCTAACCAGAAGCCTTGGATGAACCATGACATCCACACTCTTCTGAAGTCCAGATCCCGGGCATTCAGGTCTGGAGATGCAGAGGTCTACAAGAAGTCCAGATATGACCTTGGTAAGACCTCAACAAGAACCTGGACACACTGCAGTTCGCTTACCGCCACAACATATCAACGGTAGATGTGATATCACTGGCTCTCCTCTCCGCTCTGGACCACTTGGACAA
>NW_022630625.1:57500-72500 GCF_010909765.2 Amblyraja radiata | reverse complement strand
CCTCTATCAAGTCCCCCCTTATCCTTCTGCGCTCCAGAGAATAAAGACCTAACTTATTCAACCTATCTCTGTAACTTAGTTGTTGAAACCCAGGCAACATTCTAGTAAATCTCCTCTGTACTCTCTCTATTTTGTTGACATCCTTCCTATAATTGGGCGACCAAAATTGTACACCATACTCCAGATTTGGTCTCACCAATGCCTTGTACAATTTTAACATTACATCCCAGCTTCTATACTCAATGCTCTGATTTATAAAGGCTAGCATACCAAAAGCTTTCTTTACCACCCTATCTATATGAGATTCCACCTTCAAGGAACTATGCACGGTTATTTCCAGATCCCTCTGTTCAACTGTATTCTTCAATTCCCTACCATTTATCATGTACGTCCAATTTTGATTTGTCCTGCCAAGGTGTAACACCTCACATTTATCAGCATTAAACTCCATCTGCCATCTTTCAGCCCATTTTTCCAAATGGCCTAAATCACTCTGTAGACTTTGGAAATCCTCTTCATTATCCACAACACCCCCTATCTTGGTATCATCTGCATACTTACTAATCCAATTTACCACCCCTTCATCCAGATCATTGATGTACATGACAAACAACAAAGGACCCAACACAGATCCCTGAGGCACCCCACTAGTCACCTGCCTCCAACCCGACAAACAGCCATCCACCATTACCCTCTGGCTTCTCCCATTCAGCCACTGCTGAATCCATCTTGCTATTCCTGCATTTATACCCAACAGTTTAACCTTCTTAACCAACCTTCCATGAGGAACCTTGTCAAAGGCCTTACTAAAGTCCATATAGACAATATCCACTGCTTTACCCTCGTCAATTTCCCTAGTAACTTCTTCAACAAATTCAAGAAGATTAGTCAAACATGACCTTCCAGGCACAAATCCATGTTGACTGTTCCTAATCAGACCCTGTTTATCCAGATGCTTATATATATTATCTCTAAGTATCTTTTCCATTAATTTGCTCACCACTGAAGTCAAACTAACAGGTTTATAATTGCTAGGTTTACTCTTAGAACCCTTTTTGAACAATAGAACAACATGCGCAGTACGCCAATCCTCGGGGACTATTCCCGTTTCTAATGACATTTGAAATATTTCTGTCATAGCCCCGGCTATTTCTACACTAACTTCCCTCAATGTCCTAGGGAATATCCTGTCAGGACCTGGAGACTTATCCACTTTTATATTTTTCAAAAGTGTCAGTACTTCTTTTACTTTGAAACTCATAGTATCCATAACTACTCTACTCGTTTCCCTTACCTCACATAATTCAATATCCTTCTCCTTGGTGAATACCGAAGAAAAGAAATTGTTCAATATCTCCCCCATCTCTTTTGGCTCTGCAGATAGCTGCCCACTCTGTTTCTCCAATGGACCAATTTTATCCCTCGTTATCCTTTTGCTATTAATATAGCTGTAGAAACCCTTTGGATTTACTTTCACCTTACTTGCCAAAGCAACCTCATATCTTCTTTTAGCTTTTCTAATTTCTTTCTTCAGATTCTTTTTACATTCCTTATACTCCACAAGCACCTCATTTACTTCATGCTGCCTATAATTATTGTAGATCTCCCTCTTTTTCCGAACAAGATGTCCAATTTCCCTTGAAAACCAGGGCTCTTTCCAATTTTTACTGTTTCCTTTCAACCGAACAGGAACATAAAGATTCTGTACTCTTAAAATTTCCCCTTTAAATGTCCACCATTTCTCTTCTACATCTTTCCCATAAAACAAAATGTCCCAGTCCACTCCTTTTAAATCATCTCGCATCTCATCAAAGTTAGCCTTTCTCCAATCAAAAATCTCAACACTAGGTCCAGTTCTGACCTTCTCCATAATTATATTGAAACTAATGGTATTGTAATCACTGGACCCGAAGTGCTCCCCAACGCATACCTCCGCCACCTGTCCCATCTCATTTCCTAACAGGAGGTCCAGCACTGCCCCTCCTCTAGTAGGTACCTCTATGTATTGCTGCAAAAAACTATCCTGCACACATTTTACAAACTCCAAACCATCCAGCCCATTTACAGAATGTGTTTCCCAGTCTATGTGTGGAAAGTTGAAATCTCCCACAATCACTACCTTGTGCTTAGTACTAATATCTGCTATCTCCTTACATATTTGCTCTTCCAATTCTCGTTCCCCATTTGGCGGTCTATAATACACCCCAATAAGTGTTGCTACACCTTTCCCACTTCTCAGTTCCACCCAAATAGCCTCCCTAGATGAGCCCTCCAATCTATCCTGCCAAAGCACTGCTGTAATATCTTCCCTGACTAGCAATGCAACACCACCACCTCTTGCCCCTCCAATTCTATCACACCTGAAGCAACGAAATCCTGGAATATTTAGTTTCCAATCACAGCCCTCCTGCAACCATGTTTCACTGATCGCCACAACATCATACTTCCAGGTGTCTATCCAGACTCTAAGCTCATCCACCTTTCTTACAATGCTCCTAGCATTAAAATATGCACATTTAAGAAACCCCCCCGTCTCTTCTTCTCATGTATATGGTAGTGAGGGAGAGTAGAGAGAGAGAGAGAAGAAACCCCCAGGCGCGAGAGAGACAGACAGAGAGAGACAGAAGACAGAGACAGACAGAAGAGAAGAGAGAGACAGACAGAGTAGAGAGACAGAGAGATGAGACAGAGAGATAGACAGAGAGAGACACAGAGAGACAGAGACAGAGAGAGAGAGAGAGACAGAGAGAGAGAGAGAGAAGAGAGACAGTGAGACAGATAGACAGAGAGAGAGAGACAGAGACAGACATAGACAGAGAGGACAGACAGAGAGAGAGAGAGACAGACAGAGAGAGACAGAGACCGACACAGACAGAGAGACAGGAACAGATATATATATACATATATATATATATATAGTATGCAGGTATGTGTATATATATATATAATATATATCTATATATAATATATAGTATATTATATATGCAGGTATTTGATGTATGTATTAATATGTATGTAATATACATACATGCATATATATAAATACACTAGATAATATCATATATATATACAGACATATATATATATACATACAGATCTATATATAATACATATATATTACATAATGTATATATTATATATCTATATAGATATATCTTATATACACAACATATAGATATGGGGTGTTCGTGTGTGGGAGATATATATATATATATCTATAAAATAAATAAATAAATATAGTATATATATAACTATACATAACTATATATATATATATATTATATATTATATATATATTACATATATATATAATGTATATATATATGTATGTATATATGTATATGTATATATATGTATATAAATATATATACATACATACATATATATATATATATATATATATATGTATGTATATGTATGTATGTATACATATATAAAAAACATATATATGAATCCTCATCCGGCGGCGTCATGGAGAATTAAGGCGCGGCATTGAGCTTCTCCCCCGTAAAAAAAATTGTAAAAGCCGTTTTAAGTCAGCACCGATTTTTTTTTAAACTCACCGAAGTCGCCTGGTGTTGTGTAAGGGTGATATCATCAGAAGGTGACGTGAAAATCGGGGAGATTAATGGTGAAATCGGGTGTTTAAATGAGTTTAAATGAGCAGAGATAATCGTTCAAGGGCGCCAGAGAAAAATACTATCAGCCTTCAGCTCGAGGAAGTATTGGATACTCTGCAAACGACAGAAGAAGGTTCAGAAGAAGAAGATTCTTACAGCCAAGGGTCTCTGCTTGAAATGGCAACAAAAGGAGACAAGAAGGAGAAAGAGGTGAAGCAAATGCTTTTAGATATAACTGCTACAATTAACATGACACTGGAGAAGATGCAAAGTATGGAGTCTCACATGGAGAGTAACAAGCAGAGTATGGAGACTAGCATGGAGAGTAACAAGCAGAGTATGGAGACTACCATGGAGAGTAACAAGCAGAGTATGGAGACTAGCATGGAGAGAATTTCTCAAAAAATTGATAATACTTGCAGTGAGTTAAAAGAACTGAAAAAGCAGTATAAGGAATTTGATAAGAGATTAAAATCAGAGTGTGTCAGAATTGAAAATGATTACAACAAGAAATTTAAAGGTGTAAAGGATGATATAGGAAAGCTGGATGAGATAATGGAAGAGATGGAGAATGAGATAAAAGAGATTGTCTCGGAAATAAATAGTTTGAAACAATCACAGAAAACTGAAGAGGAAAAACTTGGAAGAATGACTGATAAATGTCTGGACCTGGAATCAAGAACTCGGAGATATAACCTGAGGATTCTCGGAGTAAAGGAAGGACGAGAGGGACATGAATCTCAAACATGTACTTTCGTTACTGACTTACTCAAAGATGTCTTTGAATTGTCGGAAGAACCAAGAATAGACGTCGCTAACCGAGTTGGAAGAGGAACAAATTATTCAAGACAGATAATTGTGAAATTCCGTGACATCTCTTCAGTGGAATTTATATTGAAAAAGATCACTTATGGGAAGAAGCTGACATACCGTGGGGATAATGTGCGAATATTTCGCGATTACTCTCCTGAGGTAGTCCAGAAAATGAGATTGTTTACACCGGCAAGACACACTTTGAGGGAAGTCCCGGGAGTAAGATATGGAATTTACTTTCCCGGAAAAATGAAGATATCTTATAACGGCGTTGAACGCTCATTTGCAGATCCCGGAAAAGCTTTAAAGTATGCAGAGGATATCGTTAAGAAAACATCGGGGCAAGCTGCCGACAAGGAAGAAGATTGAACTTTTTACAGAGTTTTGAACTGATTAAAATGGCCGAGCTACCCAGACAATTATAAAGCTTATCTCGTTGGAATGTGTTATTCAGAGAGCTTGGTTATATTCAACCTTGGATGAAAAGCTCAAAGTTTAACCCCTTGGCACCTGCATGTACGGTAGTTAACCCTTTGGTACCAGCTTGTATGATATATGGTAGTTATAGAATGGGATATTATGTAAGAATCCTGGGTGGATATATATGGGAAAGTTTAGATTAGATTAAGATTGGATAAATTAGAGGGACATATATATTTATATAATCGTGTATATGTTGTGTTCTATATTTGTTTTGTTTTTTTATTCCTTATGTCTCTTTTTTCTCTCGGCTGTCACTAGCGCTGGTTTGATAAACTCATATAAGAAAAGACAAAATATGAAACAGTATGTAACTTTTTATGAGGATTCACCAAGGGGGAGGAGCTCAATGTGTAACAACATCACGGAGGTCTATACATTTTTTGCCATCGTTGATGGCTATTCGTCCTTAAGGTATCTTCCCTTAGATACCTTAATAGCACCTTTTTTTTTAAAGCACAATCAAGATTTTTATCTGTTTAATTTTTTTGAAAGTAATTGTGTATCACATTCTTTTTTCTTTTTCTAAGGCACTTTACAAGAAGGAGATGCAATATAAATCTAATAAACCGGGATGACCACCCAAGTCCTAAAATTCTGAGGTATTTGGTTGCACCATATGATTCAGGAATATTACCTTGATTTACAATGCAAGACGATAGACAAATAAAGAATGGAGGAATTACATTTTGTAGTTGGAATATAAGGAGTGCCAACGAACCAATTAAGAGGGGTAAAATTTTTGCCCAACTAAAATCGTTGAAAAGCGACATAATGTTTTTGCAGGAGACACACATGAAACAACAAACACAAATAAGATTAAAGGCAAATTGGATAGGCCAAACATACTACTCCTCATTTACTTCTAAATCTAGGGGTACAGCTATTCTTATTAGGAAAGGTATTCCTTTTAAATTAAAGAATACCATATCAGATAAAGAGGGAAGATATATTATAGTTTCGGGTTAAATTTATGCAACCCCACTAACTTTGATAAATATTTATGCTCCGAATTTTGATAACCCCCAATTTTTTGATAAAATTATTGACATAATATCAGTTTAATTACCAAAATGTGATAATAGGGGGGGACTTTAACTGTGTTTTAGATTCATATCTAGATAAATCAGCAAAACAAAAGAAGAGTAATTTAAAATCTAAAACTAGCGAACTTCTAAATACATTTATAAAAAATACTAATATAATAGATGTATGGAGATCTGCTAATCCAGTTGGAAGGGAATACTCGTTTTACTCTTCGGTGCATAAAACTTATTCAAGAATTGATTATTTTTAAGTGGACGTGAAATTAATGCCATATACAAACAACCCAACATACCACATTAGTAGTATCTCAGATCACTCTCCATTGACATTTTCAGTAAAATTTGAGGTTAAAAAAATTTTTTGAGGTTTAATACACATATTTTAAATGACGTGCAAGGCTATAAATATTTAAAACAACAAATGAAATTTTTTTTCGATACAAATGATATACCAGGTACTTTGCCTTCTTTATTATGGGAAACTTTTAAGGCATTTATGAGAGGAATCATAATTTCATATCAAAGTTTTCAAAATAAAAAGAATAAGACAGAACAATTGTTGTTAGAACAAGAAATCAGACAGTTAGAGTTGGATAATGCCAAAGATTCCACGACAGATAAACACAATAAGATAATATTACTGAAATTTAAACTTAATCGAATTTTATCGGCAAGAGTAATAAGACTATTCCAAATTACAAAACAGGAACATTTTGAGTTTAGTGACAAACCACATAAGCTTTTAGCTCGCCAATTGAAAAAACAAGAAAAGGAAAATACTATAACCAAAATTAAATCAGAGAAAGGTGAATTACTAATACTACTGTGAGATTCAAAATCAATCACAAACTCTTCAGAGACAAAATCAAAGAAACAAGTTTTCCTTTATTACATTTCTGCGCAGAAAAGGGTGTCCCTCCTCTATCATCCTCTAGAGACACACAAAAATGGAGGTTGTATCTATCTTTTTATACCTTTCTTCACTATGGTCACTACCTCATGTCTCCCCATCGAGCTTCGTCCAATCATAACATAAAGCCCACATTCCCACGAGAACGTCCAGAAACGTCTCGGAACATCTCCTGACGTCAAAGGCTTCTGCTGGAGTTTTTATCTGTTACTTCTTTATCTAGAAGTTCCCTCTGTCCTGTATATTGTTACTTTCTTCGACCAGCAGTCTGGCTTCTGCTGACACCTTATTTCTTTCTAAGTTATAATTTTCAGAGTTCTAGTATAAATCAACCATCCCTATTAACCCTTCTCTCACACTACCTAAAGTTATTAATAATATATTTGCCCAATTTTACCAAAACTTATATACATCTAAAATTAAAATAGAAGATAGTAAAATAAAAAAAATTCTAGATAATTGTAATCTTCCAATACTGGACCTTTTTGAACAAGAGGAACTAGGAGCTCAAATTACAATCAAAGAAATAGGTGAAACAATAAAATCGCTGAAAAATGGTAAGACACCGGGTCCAGATGGTTTTAATAATGAATTTTATAAAAAATTTCAGGAGATAACAACCCCTTATTTATTTAATTTATACTCCCATGCTTTTAAAGAAAACAAACTACCTGAAACACTAACAGAATCAACTATTACGCTTATTCCAAAAAAAGATAAAGATTTAGAAGATCCGGGCTCGTACAGAGCTATATCATTTTTAAATACAGATCAGAAAAATTTTAGCAAAGATTTTAGCAAGAAGATTAAGCAAATATATTAGTAAATTGATAAACCCTGATCAAACGGGGTTTATACCTAAAAGATACTCATTTAATAATCTGAGACGCCTGTTTAATATAATGTACTCGCATAAAGTAGAGGAAGAAGATATATCAATTATTTCTTTGGATGCAGAGAAAGCATTTGATCAGGTAGAGTGGCAATACTTATATAAAGTACTACAAAAATTTAATATGGGAGAGAATTTTATAACATGGGTAAAATTATTATATGATAAACCAATGGCAAGAATTTTAACTAATAACATGTTATCTCAAAAATTTCAACTATCAAGGGGTAATAGGCAGGGATGTGCACTATCACCCCTGCTATTTGCCCTTATGATAGAACCCCTGGCTGAAAGTATAAGAATTCATCCGAATATTCAGGGCTATAATACCAGGGACTCAAAGAATAAAATCTCATTATATGCAGACAATATACTTTTATATATTACAAAGTCACAAACGAGCATACCAAATTTATTAAACTTAATAGAGGAATTTGGGTCTTTTTCTGGATATAGAATAAACTGGAATAAAAGTGAAATCATGACATTAAAACCTCAAGAACCTACACACTTACTGAAGTTCCCCTTTAAAATCGCAACAGAAAAATTTAAATATTTGGGTATTCAGATTACTAGAAAATATAAAGCATTATTCAATGCTAATTTCATACCTTTATTAAATAAACTTAATACGTTGATTAAATTTTGGAAAATACTTCCCTTATCATTATTAGGTAGAATAAATGCAATGAAAATGATCTTCCTACCACAATTACTATACTTATTTCAATCTATACCTGGGACTTAATGAAGAGAAGACAGAGGTGATTTTGTTTGGCCCCAATGGCTGCCGTGAACCTCCCTTTGTTGACTTGGGTCCACTGGCATTGTCTGTAAAGCCAACCGTCTTGAACCTGGGTTTTAGGATGGACGGTGATTTAAAACTAGATAAACAAATAGGCGCGGTGGTTAAGTCCAGCTTCTTTCACCTAAGGAAGCTGGCAAAGGTGAAGCCCATTCTCGAGCGGCAGCATTTTGAAACAGTAATCCATGCCTTTATTACATCTAGGCTGGATTACTGTAACGCACTCTACTCTGGAGTCGCACGAGCTTCATTGGCTCGTCTCCAGCTTGTTCAAAATGCTGCCGCTCGCCTTTTGACCGGAACTCGAAAGAGGGAGCACATTACGCCAATTTTGGCCTCCCTTCACTGGCTCCCAGTGCACTTTCGAGTTCATTTCAAAATTATTTTATTTGTTTTTAAATCGTTGAATGGGCTCGCCCCGCCTTACCTCTCTGAGCTGCTCCACCTATATGCTCCTGCCCGGTGCCTCAGGTCAGCTGATCAGCTGCTCCTTGAGGTACCAAGGTCTACGCGGAAGCTCAGAGGGGATAGAGCCTTTTCTGTTGCTGCTCCGGCACTCTGGAACACCTTGCCGCTGCACATCAGACAGGCCCCCTCACTGCCCATCTTCAAATCCTCCCTAAAAACACATTTTTATTCTTTGGCTTTCGACACTGGCTGAGGCATTGCTCCTGTTTTTAGTGCTTTTAATGTCTTTTAATTTTAGTGTGTTTTTTATAGTCCTTCGTTTTACGGTTTTTAATGGTTTTTAATTGTTTGTAATAGCTTTTTGTTCATGAGTTATCATGTACAGCACTTTGTGGCAACTGCAGTTGTTTAAAGTGCTTTATAAATAAAGTTATTATTATTATTATTATACCGGTATATATACCAAAATATATATTTTTTAAATTAGACTCTAATATTACTAATTTTACTTCGGAGTCACGTGAGTGACTACGTGAAGAACCCGCGCATTACGCCAGCAGTGCAACAGCGGCTGCCACGGGAGTTAGGCTCTCCCGTTACAGAATGAACCGGACCGTCAGGTGAGTACCCTGAGGTCGGGTTTTCTTTTACAGGTGAGCCTTTTTCTGCTTGTGTTATTTACAGGCAGAGTAAAAGGCTCTGGAACAAAACTGTCCCCCGTTTTCCCGTTGGGGAGGGGGGCAGCAACAGGCGGTAGGAGCATTACCCGGTGTTCCGTAATTCCCGGATACCGTGCCGAGGCCAGCCCGCTAGTACCTGAGCAGCGGGCTGAACGCATAGCCACTCGAGAGGCATCCGGCAGGTGTTCCCGATGTCGGACGGGACGTCTCTCCACCCGCACGGGGGGAGAGAGAGCCGCCTGAGCCGCTGGAGCGGCTCACGGAGCAGGTGCCTGCGAGACGCGCTGCTTGAGGGGCGCTCTCGCTACTACAAGGCACAAAAGCTCCAGAAGAAGGCGGTAGGAACAATTACCGGGTGCACCGCTTTCCCCATCACCGCGCCGAGCCCAGTCCCGCTAGTGCCTGAACTGTGGGCTGGATGTCTAGCCATCCGAACAGGCATCCGGCCGGTGGCATCCGATTCGTCGGACGGGGACATGTCTCCACCTAAATGGAGGAGAGACAGCCGCCTGAGCTGCATCCAACAGCAATTGGAGCAGCTCCAGCGAGATGCGCAGAAAGAGCGCTCTCGCGGAGGGAGGTCAGGCACCCCCTCCACAGTGCTTCATGCACTGCCCTCTGCTCCCTCATTACTGGAGGCTAGCATTGGTGACCAGGGCTGGGCTGGTCTGGAACAGGGGCAGGTGGACGAATTCGGGAGTATGCCAAGGGTGCAGGAACATGAAGAGCTGTTGGGTGTGATGGACCGCTTGTAGCAACCCCACGGGCTGGAGCACCGCTGGAACCAAGAATGGCGGCCAGCATCAACCATTACTGGAAAAGGTGCTCGCTGAGGTGCTGAAACAACACACAGCACCAGAAAACGGTAAGGCCCTCAAAGTAAAAGTGTCAACAGCCAAATCTGGGGGCATGTGGGTCGCACATCCGGACCCAAGAACTCAAGCTACAGCGGATCCTAAGGCTCCTGACGTCGGCCATCACAGCCTTTGCTCGTTCCGTGGAGACCACGGAGATGGATACCTGTCAGCAGGATGTGCTGGCATTAATGTGTACCACACAATTTGAGATCAACAATTTCCGGAGGGAAACATAAGACCTGCCCTCAATCCCAAATTTGCTGGCTTGTGTAAAGCCCCAGCTGCGGAGACGGACGCGCTGCTATTTGGGAAAGATTTCAATAAAAAACTGAAGGAGATGCAGGAAGCATCAAAAACCTTCGGCCTAATGAGGGCAGGCCCCAGGACGAGCAAACCAAGACCTCCGATACCCAAGCGGCAGCACCCCACGGCATCCACCAGTCGACGTCCGCAATATGGGACTGGTGAACGCTTGGGGTCCGCACATTATCCCCAAAGATCTTTTAGATCAGGGCCCGCAGCGGACCCTCTGGAAAATGCGCCTCCCCCCAACATCGCCAGCAGTTCAGAACAAAATCTTCAGGAAAATGAAGAAACAGAATCGCCAATAACCATGGAGGTAGGTGGGTCTGGTCCCTACCAGCATATAGAGAATAAGGGTGCTTTATTAACAGGGGGGAGATTACACTTGTTTAAAGAAGCATGGGGTATGGTCACGAGTGACAAGTATATACTCAACAACATTACAGGATATAAAATACAATTCATGTCAGAAAAAACGCCGCCAGTTCAACAATGGCCCCAAAGGGTATTTCTCCCTCCGTCAAAGAGAAACGTGAGGGACAAGCTGAACTGGTGAGACTTATCACAAAGGGGGTCATCGAAAAGACCAAACATGAACCTTTGGAATTTGTATCGAATATATTCACTAAAACCAAAAAAGATGGTGTCTGTCGCATCATCATTGACTTAACATCACTAAACAAATTTGTTAAGTATATACATTTCAAAATGGCGACATATGTTACTGCCAAACAACTGAATTCCAAAGGACACTTCATGGCAAGCATTTATCTTAAAGATGCTTACTATCTAGTACCCATATACAAGGATCATCGCAGATACCTAAAATTTATCTGGATGGTACAAAGCATTGCCCTATGGGCGAACTTCAGCCCAAGATTATTCACCAAAATATTGAACCCAGCCATGGCAATACTAAGAAAACAAAAACATATTGTCATGGCATATCTGGAGGATATTCTGATAGTAGGGAAAACGATGGAATTGGCTGTGGCAGCAGTATCAGCTACAAAACAGCTCCTCGAAACTCTGGGGTTCGTCCTACACCAGATAAATCTAAGTTGAAGCCATCCACTATCATGGTCTACCTGGGCTTCACAATTAACTCAGTCAATATGACTGTTACCTTGCCAAAGGCAAAAATGGTTGAATTAGCACAATCATGCAACAAATTAATGGTCAACGAGCGACCAACTATTCGACAAGTAGCAAGAGTAATTGGGGAAATGGTAGCAGCATTTCTGGTTACACAATTCGGACCTTTGCACTATCAAAAAATTTACAGAGAGCAAAGGTACGGGCAATAAAACGACATACAGGTCACTATGATCGTGTCATGAACTTACCCACTGAAGCAATATCAGAGCTACAGTGGTGGGCAGAAAACGTTTGGCATAGTTTCAGCCCTATCTTTATCACTAACCCTACTTTAGTTATTCAAACAGATGCCAGTGCTCAAGGCTGGGGAGCGACTAACTCCATATCCAGCACAAGTGGTAGATGGACTAAACTAGAGTCATCATTACTACTTACACTGGGCATTAACTATCTAGAGATGTTGGGCGCCTTTTATGGTTTAAAAGCATATGTATCTAATATGCAGCACTTGCATGTTCGGTTACAAATTGATAAATACTACGGTGATGGCTTATATTAACCATATGGGTGGCATAAAATCATTATCATGCGACAAATTGGTCAACATGATTTGGCAATGGTATGTCGAAAGACATATTTGGCTATCAGCTACTTACCTGCCAGGTAAGCTAAACACCCATGCCATGAGAAAATTAAACGCCTGGGTTGCAAGTTTGAACAGACCTTACCTGGAACTGGGATTGTCCAAACAAACCATCACCACCATGTCGGCATCCCTTCGAACATCCACCAAGAGGCAGTACTTAACCAGCATCAAAAAAGGGAGAAGTACTGCCAGGAAACATGGACAACATACGCAACAGCTACAGCCACCAACATACTGGAGTTCCTGGCCATCTACACCACGATGTAGGGATCAGCTACAGTGCCATCAACACAGCGCAGAGTGCTCTTTCTGCTTATCTCAAACCAGCGCCAGGACAACAGGCGATGGGATCCCATCCACTGGTGGTAAAACTGATGAAGGGCATTTACAATATCAAGCCCTAAGCCCAGGTATACCCATATTTGGGATATCAGTGTGGCCCTGACATATCTCAGGGAATGGCCACCAGCCAGATCCCCCGGCCTCGAGCAAGCTACACTAAAGACGCTCATGTTGATGGCACTTGTATCCGCTCAGAGGGTCCAGTCACTACACCTATTGCGACTGGACAACATGATCACAGCTCCAGACCAGATCTGTCGTTATCCAGCGACTGGTCAAACAGAGCAGACCAGGAACACCTAATCCAGTCATGGCTTACCCACCAGAACCACGGTTATGTGCCATGACCCACCTACTATCCTACATAGACACAACCAGAATATTCGAGGGAGATGAAAAGCCTTGTGGGTCAGTCACAAAAACCTTATGGTGGGGTACGAGCCAAACCATTGCGAGATGGCTCAAGCAGGTGCTAGAAACTGCTGGGATAAACACTAACATGTACAAATTTTATTCCACCAGGGCAGCATCCATGTCGACGGCTAAAGAATGGACATGCCTATAGACCACATCCTGGCTACAGCAGGATGATGGGAAGGGAAAAGACCGTTCAGAAATTTTATAATAAGCCGTTGGCAAAACCTGGTTTATTTGCAGTAAAGATTTACGAACTGCAAATATTTAATTTAAGCCCAGGGGAGCAACTTAATTCTTTGTTGTTATTGTTTAAAAAATACCATTGTGTTTTTCCACAAATAGACTCATTGGTTCATTACGATAACACTTCCTCCCTCAAGAACTTCGGCAGTGAGTGAAATGAAACTGTTACACGGTTTGAAATCACAGAGCTTTGAAATCTTCACGTAGTCACTCACGTGACTCCGAAGTAAAATAGTAAGATTAAACGAGAACTTACCAGTTTGAAGTTTGATCTGTATTTTATGAAGAGTTACGATGAGGGATTACGTGCCCTCCGCTCCCACCCTCATTATATGGATCAAACTAATAAATGGATGTCTCCTTATCTTTACTATGTTTACTTCAAAATAACTGTGTCTATCTGTGATTCCACACCGCTGCTTGGAAGTATGCCGCGCCTGCGCACTGAGCGGGTTCTTCACGTAATCCCTCATCGTAACTCCTCATAAAATACAGATCAAACTTCAAACTGGTAAGTTCTCGTTTAATCTTACTATTATATTTGGGACTATAGATCACATAGAATCACAAAAAAACACTTATGTAAACCAAAAGAGGTCGGGGGACTTTCACTTCCGAATTTTATGTATTATTACTGGGCAGTGCATATTAAGAATATGATTTATTGGTTGGATAGTTCTACCCAACAGACAGAATGGATAAAAATGGAGAAGGAGGATTGCCATCCTTGTAATATAGGAACGATCCTCTTCTCCCCAAAAAAACTGAATAACACAATATATAAGAAGAACCCAATTATATATGGTACAATAAGAATTTGGAAACAAATAAAATTATCTTTAAAATTAAGAAATCTATCACTGTTAATGCCAATAGTGAATAACCCTTTATTTAAACCATCTCTTATTGATAAGACATATAACCAATGGGAAAGTCTCGGAATTAGAAGGATCGGGGATATGTACGAAATGGGAAACCTACTATCATTCCAACAACTACAATTAAAATTTAAATTGAAAAACAACCAATATTTTAAATATCTTCAGATTTTCAGAAATTACGAAGGTTAAATGGGAAAAATACCTGATATATATTCACAAATGTTCAATTAATGTAAGACATAATCTAATTCAATTTAAAATTGTACATAGATTATATTATTCAAAAACAAGATTGAACAAATTTTATCCAAATATATCCGCCACTTGTGATAAATATCTAGCCCAAAAGGCAACTATAACACACTCCTTAGTTTCCTGCATAAAACTTTATAGATTTTGGAATTATATTTTTGAAATATTTACAAAATTATTCAAGACAAGAATGGAACCTAATACTGAAATGATTATATTTGGCGTAATGGAAGATGGGAATAAATTGAACACATCTCAAAATCTATTCCTTAACTATGGTTTAATAATAGCAAAAAAATTAATTCTT
>NW_022630625.1:0-30000 GCF_010909765.2 Amblyraja radiata | reverse complement strand
CAGATCCCGCTATTCAACTGTATTCTTCAATTCCCTACCATTTACCATGTACGTCCTATTTTGATTTGTCCTGCCAAGGTGTAGCACCTCACATTTATCAGCATTATGATGCGTATATATGTGTGATATATATGTATATAAATATATATATATATATAGAGAGAGAAATATGTATGTGTTATATAATTATATACAACAATATCACATTTATATATGTGTGTGTGTGTGTATCATATATAATATAAATATAAATATATAAATATATATATATGTATATATATATGTATATGATGCGTATATATGTGTGATATATATGCATATAAATATATAACACACACATATGTATGTTTCTCTAGTTTCTTTCTTGTGATCTCCCAATTTTGTTGATCTTTTTTTTCTTTCATTCAACCTCTCTCTCTGAAATCCTAATATTGTGAATAAATAAAAATTCCTCTATAATCTTTAGCCGAAACCAACAGCCAAGAAGGGCGCCAAGAAAGCATTGGCGAAACCGGCTGTAGGCAAGGCGGGCAAGAAGCGCAGGAGGTCAAGGAAGGAGAGTTATGCCATCTACAAAGTGAAGAAGCAGGTTCACCCTGACACCGACATCTCCTCCAAGGCCATGAGCATCATGAACTCGTTCGTGAACGATATTTTCGAGCGTATCGCGGGCGAGGCTTCCCGCCTGGCCCATTACAGCAAACGATCGACCATCAGTTCCAGGGAGATTCAGACCGCCGTGCGCCTGCTGCTGCCCGGGGAACTGGCTAAGCACGCCGTGTCGGAAGGGACAAAGGCTGTAACCAAGTACACCAGCTCCAAGTAAACATCCACTCAATGCTGACGAAACACCGAAAACCCAAAGGCTCTTGTAAGAGCCACTCACATTTTCACTTAAAATTGCTGCAGTAATATTTCGACATTGAATTACAGCAGAATACTTTCTGAATATTATCTTAGTTATTTCAGATGCTGTTTACTGATTAAATGTGGTTTCAGTACCCCGGACATTCCTGGTGTCTCGGTTACATTCCCGGCAATCAACCAGACATGAAGCTTCATCCCCTTCGAATCAGCTTGTGCCAGTCATCATAAGTTGTGTCCACGGGGAGCCGATTAGTGCTATTGTTGCTGTTTTATTTGCTGAAGGTATTGCGGTTTATTAACTTCTGCCCTCATTTATTTAACTGTTCTGAATCACATAAATACTAACATTGGAACAAGAGTATAATAAGGCTCTAAACAGAATATCAAACAATAAACACATATCTATACATCTGTGATTCTGGAACCCGGACAGTAGTGGATCGTTGTTTGCTGTAGATGATGGTTTTATTCATGAGGACGTAACGGGGAGTGAGAGTAAGCCCGGGTGGTTTATAACAAGACGCGCGAGTGGAGGCGCGTCCACACAAGACATACGAAGCGATCCTCTGAACGGATATAACCCAGCCGGTGCTCAGCCCTTTGATAGACACTGTAGGCGGCTCTGAAAAGAGCCTTTGGGTCGTTAGATTGAGGTTTCGCTGATCTACTTGCTCTTGGTGCCAGAGGCTGCGCTGGTTTTCTTGGGCAACAACACGGCCTGGATATTGAGCAACACACCGCCCTGAGCGATGGTCACCCCTCCCAGTAGCTTGTTGAGCTCCTCGTCGTTGCGGACGACCAGTTGCAGGTGTCTGGGGATGATGCGGCTCTTCTTGTTGTCCCGGGCCGCGTTGCCGGCCAGCTCGAGGATTTCAGCCGTCAGATACTCGAGCACAGCAGCCAGATAGACCGGGGCTCCGGCACCCACCCGCTCACCATAGTTGCCCTTTCTCAGGAGCCGATGAACACGGCCCACCGGGAACTGCAGTCCGGCCCGGGACGAGCGTGACTTATGGGGCTGTCCCACTTAGGAGACTGGAACGGAAACCTCTGGAGACTTTGGGCCCCACCCAAGGTTTCCGTGCGGTTCCCGGAGGTTTTTGTCAGTCTCCCTAATAGTCGAAAGTGGTTTCCGCTTCTTCTATGTTCCGGTGATTATTTCAAAAACTACAAAACCGACCGCGACTAAAAATAGGTTGCCATTTTAAAAATCGGTAATTTTTTAGTTGAAGCCGGTTGCGATGCTAGTTGCCGGAGGTTGCCGGTGGTTGTCGGAGGTTGCCGGAGGTTGCCGTAGGTTCAACCGGGAACCACCGGGAACCTCCGGGAACCGCACGGAAACCTTGGTAAGACCTCCCTGGTGAGAATAGGGTTAAATATTAACATAAGCATGTGAAATTGGTCACACCTGGCCATGCTCAATCATAATTGCAGAGTTTGGAAAAGCCTCCCAGGTTTGTGTTTAAATCATTTAGAACCATGAGAGCAGGGAATCAAATAGTTAGGTGGATTTTACTAAAAGTCCATCTACTGATGTTAGCAGTAGCCCTTGTGCTTCATCAGCCTTTCAAGAAAGGCAGAAGGGAAAGCACAAGGGTGAAGAGGAAGCAGAAGAAGAGATGTCAGTGGGTGAAGCACTTCTTGCAAAGAAGGTTAAGGCTTGGCCAATACGATAACTTAATGAAAGTGCTGCAAGAGGAGGATTTGGCAGCATTTAAAAACTTTCTCCAAATCACACCTGAGCTATTTAATGAGCTGAAGGAAACTGTGGGTCCCCTGCTGAAAAAAAAGGAGACCTATATGAGGAAGCCATTGGAACCAGGACTGCGCCTAGCCATCACACTCCGCTATTTGGCATCAGGGGACTCTTACAAGAGCCTCAGCTACAACTTTCTTGTAGCCCACAACACCATCAGTAAAATTGTCCGAGAGACCTGTGAGGCAATCATTGACGTATATGGGGATAATGTGATCGACTGCCCCAGAACACCAAATGATTGGAAGAGAGTGGCGCATGGCTTTGATAAATGGTGGAATTTTAAACATACATGTGGGGCAGTGGATGGCAAACATGTAGCAAGGGAGGTTCAAAGTATTAGAATTATAAGAATTTTCACTCCAATGTACTGCTAGCCGTGGTGGACTCAGACTACAAATTCCTGTATGTGGATGTGGGCACACCTGGCAGTGTAGCAGATGCCAGGATCTGGAGAGAGAGCCCCCTCGGGCAGTCAATGGAAAATGGAACAGCAGGCATGCCTGATCCCGAACCTCTGCCAGGAGAAGCCAACCCGGACATATTCTACAGTATGGTTGGTGATGATGCCTTTGCACTCAGGCCGTGGATGATGAAGCCATATCCACACAGGAATTTGACTAGGGATCAGAGGATCTTTAATTATAGGCTTTCCAGGGCAAGGAGGGTAGTTGAAAACGCATTTGGAATCCTCTCAAGCAGATTTCATTGCTTGCTGTATGTGATGGAGCAGGAGCACAAGAATGTTGAGACGATTGTGTTTGCAGCATGTGTCCTCCACAACCTGATCCGTGTCAGATATGCAGCAGCAGCATCATCTCCAACCATGGAGGAGGGTGACTTCTTTGACGTCCGCACGGGAAACATAACACCAGGTACTTCGAGGGCAGGAGTTAATGCCGCACCTATGGTGCCATTGCAGGGATTGCCAGGTAAAACTGGTTCAAGTAGTGGCAAAGAGCAGAGAGAACATCTCTGCTCTTACTACAACTCAGCCCTGGGTAGTGTGCCATGGCAGAACAAAGGTATTTGAGGAACAAAGTCAGCATCACACTGCCCAAGCTGTGGTGAAGCACTGCAGGAGGAGACTGCAGTGAAGGAAAGAAAAGTTTTATGTGAAGACAATTGAAATCAAGCTAATTCCGTTTAATTCCAGATGAAGAGTGACCTTCTCTTCTAATTTGTCAGAAAGACTTATTTGCAGTTGTTTTATCCAAAAACTGTGCTCATCTTAGAAAAATGTAAGAACATTTATTTGTAGATAACATCATGTGGTCTTTTAATATTTTTTCATTATGCAAGCGTTCTATTGCACAGCTTAATTTGAGCTGGTCCAAGCTCCCCCTTCAGCCGGTCAATGCTGCAGGGGCTGACATTGAGGTGGTGCAGACATATAAATACCTTGGAGTGCACCTTGACAACAAACTGGACTGGTCTGTCAACTCTGACTCCCTCTACAAAAAAGGCCAGAGCAGACTCTTTTTCCTCAGAAGGCTCAAATCCTTCAATGTGTGTAAGGACATGCTGCACATGTTTTACAACACAGTGGTTGCAAGCGTTATTTTCTACGCTGTTGTCTGCTGGGGCAACAGCATTAGTGCAATAAACAATAGGAAGCTGGTCAAACTGGTTAAACGAGCTAGCTCAGTGCTGGAGGGGAGAGTAGACTCTGGGATGGAGGTGCTTGAGAGGCGTATGAGGCACAAGGTGCAGGTCATCCTGAAAAACCCCGGGCATCCCCTCCATATAATTCTGGAGAGTCAAAAGAGCAATCGGAACAACAACCGGCTCCTCTCCCTGCCCTGTAGAACGGAGCGGTTCAGGAGATCCTTCACCCCTGCAGCCATTAGATTTTATAATTCGGACCGCTAGGCTGTAGGGGGATGCATTTTGCAATTATTAATTTTTAACTGTTAATTATTGGTCTTTTTAAGTATTTATTGCTCTCAGGTAGTGTCCACATTGTATTCTATGTATTTTCTGTCTGCGTTCGTTTTGAATCTGTGGGTTTGTTGGTTGGGAGCTTCTGGACATCTGAATTTCCCTGAGGCGATCAATAAAGTATTTATTATTATTATTATTATTAGAAGAGCTCTTTTGCTTTTACTTTTTACTTACAGCATTATTTCAATGTTTGATGAACCCCTTTTAGCAATTCACTTCCTTTTACTTGTTGTACTGTTGAGTTTCCCAAGATGTGTGACAATGCCCTTGTATGTTGGAGATTTCAGTGCCTTTTAAGAGATGTGGAAACACTTTGTTTTCCATCTAGTGTGCTGCTTGTTTTATTTACTGATTCATCAATAGGTGTAATAAAATCCCCTTGCAAATGCAGAGCACTCGTGGCGTTGTGCTTTTTATCACTCATTGTAGCACATGTGAGAGGCTGAGAATTCCCTCCCTTATCTAGTGTGCTTCTCAATAATCCGTAAACATTATTCATGATTTTTGAGACTTTTAAAGAGATGAGATGTTCTGCTGCTATTGAAAAAATGGTTCCTAGACAACAATGTTGGTTTGAATAAACAATTATTCTTCATTGTGCAAAGTTTACAAAAAGTGATCAACCAAATTATTATCAAAACATTTTTAAACAGGCTTCATAGATTTAACATTTCAAAATAACATGACTTCAGACAAAACACAAACAAGTCTAGGCACCAAGAACAACAAACTTCAACAATCTTTTATCAAACGGTAAACAACCACATCAGCATGGAGTAAATGAGGTGCTTGAGGAGTATAAGGAGTATAAAGAATGTAAAAAGAATCTTAAGAAAGAAATTAGAAAAGCTAATAGAAGATATGAGGTTGCTTTGGCAAGTAAGGTGAAAGTAAATCCAAAGGGTTTCTACAGCTATATTAATAACAAAAGGATAACGAGGGATAAAGTTGGTCCATTAGAGAGTCAGAGTGGACAGCTATCTGCAGAGCCAAAAGAGATGGGGGAGATTTTGAACAATTTATTTTCTTCGATATTCACCAAGGAGAAGGATATTGAATTATGTGAGGTAAGGGAAACAAGTAGAGTAGCTATGGAAACTATGAGGATCATAGAAGAGGAAGTACTGACACTTTGAGAAATATAAAAGTGGATAAGTCTGCAGGTCCGGACAGGATATTCCCTAGGACATTGAGGGAAGTTAGTGTAGAAATAGCAGGGGCTATGACAGAAATATTTCAAATGTCATTTGAAACGGGAATAGTACCGGAGGATTGGCGTACTGCGCATGTTGTTCCATTGTTTAAAAAGGGGTGTAAGAGTAAACCTAGCAATTATAGACCTGTTAGTTTGACATCAGTGGTGGGCAATTAATGGAAAGGATACTTAGAGATAATATATATAAACATCTGGATAAACAGGGTCTGATTAGGAACAGTCAACATGGATTTGTGCCTGGAAGGTCATGTTTGACTAATCTTCTTGAATTTTTTGAAGAGGTTACTCGGGAAATTGATGAGGGTAAAGCAGTGGATGTTTTATATATGGACTTCAGTAAGGCCTTTGACAAGCTTCCTCACGGAAGGTTGGTTAAGAAGGTTCAATGGTTGGATACTAAGATAGGTGGGGTTGTGGATAATGAAGTAGATTTACTAGAATGTTGCCTGGGTTTCAGCAACTAAGTTACAGAGAAAGGTTGAACAAGTTAGGGCTTTATTCTTTGGAGCGCAGAAGGTTAAGGGGGGACTCGATAGAGGTCTTTAAAATGATGAGAGGGTTAGACAGAGTTGACGTGGATAAGCTTTTCCCACTGAGAGTAGGGAAGATTCAAACAAGGGGACATGACTTGAGAATTAAGGGACAGAAGTTTAGGGGTAACATGAGGGTGAACTTCTTTACTCAGAGAGTGGTGGCTGTGTGGAATGAGCTTCCAGTGAAGGTGGTGGAGGCAGGATCGTTTTTATCATTTAAAAAAAAATTGGATAGTTATATGGACGGGAAAGGAATGGAGGGTTATGGTCTGAACGCAGGTATATGGGACTAGGGGAGAATACGTGTTCGGCACGGACTAGTAGGGTCGAGATGGCCTGTTTCCGTGCTGTAATTGTTATATGGTTATTATATTATATGGTTAAACGTTACATTATTCATTTTCCATGTCCCGGAAGAAACCTCGTGGAACAGGTGATGCGCCTCTTGAGGAAACACCTTGATCAGAATAATCTGTGGCGATTGCAGCCAACACAGATCCTGTGGGCTGGAAGTCAGTGTACTGCCTCTGAAATAAAAAACAGGTTTTGAAGTTTTCAGCAACACTGACCATCAAAAGCTGCAATTGACATGTATTTACACATTCTTGAAAATCTCATTGTCTCGGCGGTCAGATCATGGGCCACTTTTTGATACAACTTATTAGCATGTACGGGAGCAGGATGAATTACATTGTCTTATGAGGGCTTGAACAACACATGATAACATTCAAGTGAAAGCTTATAAAGTTTCATATGTTGAGGCTGTGGTCTTGATGAAAGCTTTTGAAACATAGATCCATATCTTAGTTGAACTTAACAAAATACACTGAGGAATTAATTACACAAAGAGTGCAATCATTAAAGTTTCCATTATATATTTTGTACCTGCTCAGAATGGTGCCAGCGCTGCGGCATTGGATTAATTTAACGTGGTGCAAACCGCCGACGTGGCAGTTGTGGATCTGGCTGGGCATACTACAACAGAAATGAAATCATAGTGAATATCTCCTCTAAATTACAGAGATTGCAGCACGGTGATCATATGCATGACAGAAAATCTAGATTGCATTTTACCGTGTCGCAGTGATTCATGGCATCATTTACAAGTTCTCTACATATTGCCATGTATTGCACAGGTGGGTGGACGTGAATCATGGTGACGATGAACTCTGTCATCCTAAATAGGAACTCCTCCAGAGGTGTTTAACCCCTCCAGTCATCCTCTATGTACTTTCGGATATCGCTCAACTGCTCCAAGATCTGAAACATAAATAAAAAAGTAAGCAGCACAATGGTGGATGGAGGCATTGATTAATGAGATGTTAAATGTGCTGAAACCTGCCTGTTCTCCTCTGCCGGGGGTCTCTCGTGCAGGGCTACCTCCTCATGCGGCATGTCCTTCTGCCACTCCTCCTCCTGGGTGCGAGACACACATATGGCAGGCTTTTTGGAGGGTTGTGCCTACCCCTCTTTGTGTGTCTTTTGGGAGCCATCACCTCTACAACTTTTCTCTGCTAAATGATCTCTGCAACTGTGATTGACCACGCCCAGGAGTGACAGAGGTCAACTGCTTATGTTAATTTCAACCTTTTATTTCACCCAGTTGTGTTCCACCAGGGAGGTCTTACCAAGGTTTCCATGCGGTTCCCGGAGGTTTTTGTCAGTCTCCCTAATAGTCGAAAGTGGTTTCCGCTTCGTCAATGTTCTGGCGATTATTTCAACAAATTCAAAACCAGCCGCGACTAAAAATAGGTTGCCGTTTTAAAAATCAGTAAACGCCTCTGTGACAAAACCTGACAAAAAACCTCCGGGAACCGCATGAGAACCTCCGGGAACCGCACGGGAACCTCCGGAAACCGCATGGGAACCTCCGGGAACCGCATGGGAACCTCCCGAAGGTTCCCGGAGGTTCCCAGAAGTTCCCGGAGGTTCCCATGCGGTTCCCGGATGTTTTTGTCAGGTTTTGTCACAGAGGCGTTTACCGATTTTTAAAACGGCAACCTATTTTTAGTCGTGGCCGGTTTTGAATTTGTTGAAATAATCGCCAGAACATTGAGGAAGCGGAAACCACTTTCGACTATTAGGGAGACTGACAAAAACCTCCGGGAACCTCAACTTGGGAAACTCAACAGCACAACAAGTAAAAGGAAGTGAATTGCTAAAAGGGGTTCATCAAACATTGAAATAATGCTGTAAGTAAAAAGTAAAAGCAAAAGAGCTCTTCTCTGTGATAACCTCAAATTAAGCTGTGCAATAGAACGCGTGCATAATGAAAAAATATTAACAGACCACATGATGTTATCTACAAATAAATGTTCTTACATTTTTCTAAGATGAGCACAGTTTTTGGATAAAACAACTGCAAATAAGTCTTTCTGACAAATTAGAAGAGAAGGTCACTCTTCATCTGGAATTAAACAGAATTAGCTTGATTTCAATTGTCTTCACATAAAACTTTTCTTTCCTTCACTGCGGTCTCCTCCTGCAGTGCTTCACCACAGCTTGGGCAGTGTGATGCTGACTTTGTTCCTCAAATACCTTTGTTCTGCCATGGCACACTCACCCAGGGCTGAGTTGAAGTAAGAGCAGAGATGTTCTCTCTGCTCTTTGCCACTCCTAGAACCAGTGTTACCTGGCAATCCCTGCAATGGCACCATAGGTGCGGCTTTAACTCTTGCCCTCCAAGTACCTGGTGTTATGTTTCCCGTGCGGACGTCAAAGAAGTCACCCTCCTCCATGATTGGAGATGATGCTGCTGCACATCTGACACGGGTCAGCTTGTGGAGGACACATGCTGCAAACACAATCGTCTCAACATTCTTGTGCTCCTGCTCCATCCCATACAGCAAGCAACGAAATCTGCTTGAGAGGATTCCAAATGCGTTTTCAACGACCCTCCTTGCCCTGGAAAGCCTATAATTAAAGATCCTCTGATCCCTAGTCAAATTCCTGTGTGGATATGGCTTCATCATCCACGGCCTGAGTGCAAAGGCATCATCACCAACCATACTGTAGAATATGTCCGGGTTGGCTTCTCCTGGCAGAGGTTCGGGATCAGGCATGCCTGCTGTTCCATTTTCCATTGACTGCCCGAGGGGGCTCTCTCTCCAGATCCTGGCATCTGCTACACTGCCAGGTGTGCCCACATCCACATACAGGAATTTGTAGTCTGAGTCCACCACGGCTAGCAGTACATTGGAGTGAACATTCTTATAATTCTAATACTTTGAACCTCCCTTGCTACATGTTTGCCATCCACTGCCCCACATGTATGTTTAAAATTCCACCGTTTATCAAAGCCATGCGCCACTCTCTTCCAATCATTTGGTGTTCTGGGGCAGTCGATCACATTATCCCCATATACGTCAATGATTGCCTCACAGGTCTCTCGGACAATTTTACTGATGGTGTTGTGGGCTACAAGAAAGTTGTAGCTGAGGCTCTTGTAAGAGTCCCCTGATGCCAAATAGCGGAGTGTGATGGCTAGGCGCAGTCCTGGTTCCAATGGCTTCCTCATCCACGGACAGAGTGCAGAAAATCCTCAAGGGCGAAGGTGAACATCCGGAAGTGGTAGTGCATGTCGGCACAGACGATGTCGGAAAAAAGGGGATGAATATTCTGCAGCGTGACTTTAGAGAGCTCGGAAAAATGCTGAAAAACAGGACCTCCAGGGTTGTTATCTCCGGTTTGCTTCCAGTTCCTCGTGCTGGCGAGAGCAGGAACAGGGAGATACGGGACCTGAACGTGTGGCTGAGGAACTGGTGCACGGGGCAGGGATTTAGATTCTTAGATCACTGGGATCTGTTTTGGGGTAAGGGGGAACTGTACAAAAGGGACGGATTGCATCTTAACAGGTGTGGGACCAGCATTCTGGCAGGCAGGTTTGCCACTGCTACACGGGTGGTTTTAAACTGAATAAGGGGGGTGGGGTGTCGAATGGGCTAGTGGAGGATGGAGTTAAAGGGAAAGGGTTTCTTAAATGTGTGAGCGTAGAGACAGAGGGGTGTAAAATGAAGGTAGAAGCAATAGGTAGCAAGGTGAAAAGTAAAAGTGGCAGGCCGGAAAATCCAGGGCAAAAATCAAAAAGGGCCACTTTTCAACAAAATTGTATAAGGGGTAAGAGTGTTGTAAAAACAAGCCTGAAGGCTTTGTGTCTCAATGCAAGGAGCATTCGTAATAAGGTGGATGAGTTGAATGTGCAGATAGCTATTAATGACTATGATATAGTTGGGATCACGGAGACATGGCTCCAGGGTGACCAAGGCTGGGAGCTGAACATCCAGGGATATTCAATATTCAGGAGGGATAGAGAGAAAGGAAAAGGAGGTGGGGTAGCGTTGCTGATTAGAGAGGAGATTAACGCAATGGAAAGGAAGGACATTAGTTTGCAGGATGTGGAATCGGTATGGGTAGAGCTGCGAAACACTAAGGGGCAGAAAATGCTGGTGGGTGTTGTGTACAGGCCACCTAACAGTAGTAGTGAAGTTGGAGATGGTATCAAACAGGAAATTAGAAATGCGTGCGACAAAGGCAAAACCGTTATAATAGGTGACTTCAATCTACATATAGATTGGGTCAATCAAATTGGCAGGGGTGCTGAGGAAGAGGATTTTTTGGAATGTATGCGGGATAGTTATCTAAATCAACATGTAGAGGAACCAACGAGAGAGCAGGCTATTTTAGACTAGGTATTGAGTAATGAGGAAGGGTTAGTTAGCAGTCTTGTTGTACGTGCCCCCTTGGGCAAGAGTGACCATAATATGGTTGAGTTCGTCATTAGGATGGAGAGTGACATTGTTAATTCAGAAACAATGGTTCTGAACTTAAAGAAAGGTAACTTTGAGGGTATGAGACGTGAATTGGCCAAGATTGACTGGCAATTAATTCT
The DNA here is from genome assembly GCF_010909765.2 of Amblyraja radiata. Lineage (NCBI taxonomy): Eukaryota > Metazoa > Chordata > Chondrichthyes > Rajiformes > Rajidae > Amblyraja > Amblyraja radiata. The sequence continues at coordinate 18,796 of NW_022630625.1, read as the reverse complement.
AAAAGGGTTGACGGTGGATATGCAATGGAAGACATTTAAAGACTGCATGGATGAACTACAAACATTGTTCATCCCAGTTTGGCAAAAGAATAAATCAGGGAAGGTAGTGCATCCGTGGATAACAAGGGAAATCAGGGATAGTATCAAAGCGAAGGATGATGCGTACAAATTAGCCAGAAATAGCAGCATACCTGAGGACCCAGAGAAATTCAGAGACCGGCAGAGGAGGGCAAAGGGCTTAATTAGGAAAGGAAAAATAGATTATGAAAGAAAACTGGCAGGGAACATAAAAACTGACTGCAAAAGTTTTTATAGATATGTGAAAAGAAAGAGATTAGTTAAAACAAATGTAGGTCCCTTGCAGTCAGAAACGGGTGAGTTGATCATGGGGAACAAGGATATGGCGGACCAATTGAATAACTACTTTGGTTCCGTCTTCACTAAGGAAGACATAAATAATCTGCCGGAAATAGCAGGGGACCGCGGGTCAAAGGAGTTGGAGGAATTGAGTGAAATCCAGGTTAGCCGGGAAGTGGTGTTGGGTAAATTAAATGGATTAAAGGCCGATAAATCCCCAGGGCCAGATAGGCTGCATCCCAGAGTACTTAAGGAAGTAGCTCCAGAAATAGTGGATGCATTAGTAATAATCTTTCAAAACTCTTTAGATTCTGGAGTAGTTCCTGAGGATTGGCGGGTAGCAAACGTAACCCCACTTTTTAAGAAGGGAGGGAGAGAGAAAACGGGGAATTACAGACCAGTTAGTCTAACATCGGTAGTGGGGCAACTGCTAGAGTCAGTTATTAAAGATGGGATAGCAGCACATTTGGAAAGTGGTGAAATCATTGGACAAAGTCAGCATGGATTTACAAAAGGTAAATCATGTCTGACGAATCTTATAGAATTTTTCGAGGATGTAACTAGTAGCGTGGATAGGGGAGAACCAGTGGATGTGGTGTATCTGGACTTCCAGAAGGCTTTCGACAAGGTCCCACATAAGAGATTAGTTTACAAACTTAAAGCACACGGCATTGGGGGTTCAGTATTGATGTGGATAGAGAACTGGCTGGCAAACAGGAAGCAAAGAGTAGGAGTAAACGGGTCCTTTTCACAATGGCAGGCAGTGACTAGTGGGGTACCGCAAGGCTCAGTGCTGGGACCCCAGCTATTTACAATATATATTAATGATCTGGATGAGGGAATTGAAGGCAATATCTCCAAGTTTGCGGATGACACTAAGCTGGGGGGCAGTGTTAGCTGTGAGGAGGATGCTAGGAGACTGCAAGGTGACTTGGATAGGCTGGGTGAGTGGGCAAATGTTTGGCAGATGCAGTATAATGTGGATAAATGTGAGGTTATCCATTTTGGTGGCAAAAATAGGAAAACAGACTATTATCTAAATGGTGGCCGACTAGGAAAAGGGGAGATGCAGCGAGACCTGGGTGTCATGGTACACCAGTCATTGAAAGTGGGCATGCAGGTGCAGCAGGCAGTGAAGAAAGCGAATGGTATGTTAGCTTTCATAGCAAAAGGATTTGAGTATAGGAGCAGGGAGGTTCTACTGCAGTTGTACAGGGTCTTGGTGAGACCACACCTGGAGTATTGCGTACAGTTTTGGTCTCCAAATCTGAGGAAGGACATTATTGCCATAGAGGGAGTGCAGAGAAGGTTCACCAGACTGATTCCTGGGATGTCAGGACTGTCTTATGAAGAAAGACTGGATAGACTTGGTTTATACTCTCTAGAATTTAGGAGATTGAGAGGGGATCTTATAGAAACTTACAACATTCTTAAGGGGTTGGACAGGCTAGATGCAGGAAGATTGCTCCCGATGTTGGGGAAGTCCAGGACAAGGGGTCACAGCTTAAGGATAAGGGGGAAATCCTTTAAAACCGAGATGAGAAGAACTTTTTTCACACAGAGAGTGGTGAATCTCTGGAACTCCCTGCCACAGAGGGTAGTCGAGGCCAGTTCATTGGCTATATTTAAGAGGGAGTTAGATGTGGCCCTTGTGGCTAAGGGGATCAGAGGGTATGGAGAGAAGGCAGGTACGGGATACTGAGTTGGATGATCAGCCATGATCATATTGAATGGCGGTGCAGGCTCGAAGGGCCGAATGGCCTACTCCTGCACCTAATTTCTATGTTTCTATGTTTCTCATATAGGTCTCCTTTTTTTTCAGCAGGGGACCCACAGTTTCCTTCAGCTCATTAAATAGCTCAGGTGTGATTCGGAGAAAGTTTTTAAATGCTGCCAAATCCTCCTCTTGCAGCACTTTCATTAAGTTATCGTATTGGCCAAGCCTTAACCTTCTTTACAAGAAGGGCTTCGCCCACTGACACCTCTTCTTCTGCTTCCTCTTCACCCTTGTGCTTTCCCTTCTGCCTTTCTTGAAAGGCTGATGAAGCACAAGGGCTACTGCTAACATCAGTAGATGGACTTTTAGTAAAATCCACCTAACTATTTGATTCCCTGCTCTCATGGTTCTAAATGATTTAAACACAAACCTGGGAGGCTTTTCCAAACTCTGCAATTATGATTGAGCATGGCCAGGTGTGACCAATTTCACATGCTTATGTTAATATTTAACCCTATTCTCACCAGGGAGGTCTTACCAAGGTTTCCGTGCGGTTCCCAGAGGTTCCCGGTGGTTCCCGGTTGAACCTACGGCAACCTCCGGCAACCTCCGACAACCACCGGCAACCTCCGGCAACTAGCATCGCAACCGGCTTCAACTAAAAAATTACCGATTTTTAAAATGGCAACCTATTTTTAGTCGCGGTCGGTTTTGTAGTTTTTGAAATAATCACCGGAACATAGAAGAAGCGGAAACCACTTTCGACTATTAGGGAGACTGACAAAAACCTCCGGGAACCGCACGGAAACCTTGGGTGGGGCCCAAAGTCTCCAGAGGTTTCCGTTCCAGTCTCCTAAGTGGGACAGCCCCATTAGGCTTAGCCTTGGCTTTGCCGCCGGTTTTCCCTCGTCCAGACATTTCCACCAACTTCTACGCACAAAGAATGAGGAAATCCTCCCGCACTCGCCCTTCTTGTAGCTTCTAGAGGAATGCGGTGGAGCGCTTCCCATTGGTGGCGCAGCGCTTCATCTCATTGGTGATTTCAAATAGGCCAATCGTACAGCTGCCTCTTTCTCCAATGAGCGGACGACAACAGGAGATGCGCGGAAAATAACCGCCTGGCCCCAAAATAACAGGTTTGAAAAGCCCGCCCAAAAAGAAAATGTCTTTTCAGGCAATAAAAATGATTACACGTCTGTGTGTGATACTGGATCCCCGCATCCCAATTATTCTATCCTAACCCACCAACAAGACACACCCAATGTGAATTAATTACATGAGAGACTGTTAAGAATGCATTCTTACCATTTTAAACTCCTAACTTATGGGTACAAACTGTAATCATAGAAATGTTTGGGATCGCTCTTTGCATAAAGGACATTAGACTATTGACGATCAACAGTGGTGGGTTACTCCATTGTCAGGAGCGGACAGGAGATTCTGTGGTGACAGGCGAGACTCAAGGATGGCATGTTGTCTCCCTGGTGCCACCTCCAAAGGGATCACACTATTGGCTATATCTTCCCATCTCCACACCTTTCTACATTCCACCACTCCTCCGTAACTCCTTGGTCAACTCGTCCCTTCCCACCCAAACCACCCCCTCCCCAGGTACTTTCCCCTGCAACCACAGGAGATGCAACACCTGCCGCTTTACCTCCCCCTTCGACTCCATCCATGGACCCAACCAGCCTTTCCAGGTGAGGCAGAGGGTCACTTGCACCTCCTCCAAGCTCATCTACTGCAACCGCTGTTCCAAGTGTCAACTTCTCTACATCGGCGAGACCAAGCGCAGGCTTGGCGATCATTTTGCTGAACACCTCCGCTCAGTCCGTCTCAACCAAGCTGATCTCCAGGTTGCCCAGCACTTCAACTCCCCCTCCCATTCCTAATCTCACCTTCCTGTCCTGGGCCTCCTCCATTGTCAGAGTGAGGCCCAGCGCAAATTGGAGGACCAGCACATATTTCGCTTGGGTAATTTAAAACCAGCGGTATGAACGTTGGCTACCTGAAGTTAGAGAACTTCAGGTAGCCCTTGCTCTCTCTCTCCTTCCCAGTCCTCCCACTAGTTTCTGCCAACTTTGTTTCTCTGTCCTACCCCCTCCCCTGACATCAGTCTGAACAAGGGTCTCAACCCAAAATGTCGCTTATTCCTTCTCTCCATAGATGCGGCCTCACACACTGAGTTTCTCCAGCATTTTGTATCTACCTTCGAATTTACCAGCATCTGCAGTTCTTTCTTAAACAGGGAGAAGGAGTTGGTGCAGGGGGCAGGAATTTGGATTTCTAGATCACTGATATATCTTCTGGGGCATGGGTGACCTGTGCAAAAGGGATGGGTTGTACCTTAATTGACCAACATTCTGGTGGGCAGGTTTGCTAGTGCTACACGGGTGAGTTTAAACTAAACGGGGGGGGGGGGGGGGGGGGGGGGGGGTTCAACAACGTGCAAGCGTATGAGTGCTGTTAACGAGAATAAGTACAGTAAAGGTCATGTTTAAACTAACAGGGCAGGGGATGGGAACCAATGCAAGGAGACAGAGGGCCTTGAAAGGAGGACAGAAGCAAAATGTAGAAGGGAGATAAGAAAAACAAACCTGAAAGCTTTGTTTGTTAATGCGAGGAGCATTCATACTAAGGTGGATGAATTGGATGCGCAGTTAGTAGTTAAGGGATATGATATAGTTGGAATTATGGAGACATGGCTCCATGGTGAACAAGGTTGGGAGCTAAACATCCAGGGGTATTCAATATTCAGGAAGGAAAGACAGAAAGGAAGAGGGGGTGGGGTGCTACTACTTGTTAAAGAGGAGATTAATGCACTAGCAAGGAGAGACATTAGCTTGGATGCTGTAGAATCGGTATGGGTAGAACTGCGAAATAGCCAAGGGCAGAAAACGCTTGTTGGAGTTGTATACAGACCACCAAACAGCAGTACAGAGGTTGGGGATAGCATCAATCAGGAAATTAGGGATGCATGTAGCAAAGGTACTGAAGTTATCATGGATGACTTTAATCTACATACAGTTTGAGCCAACCAAATTGGTACTGCGCTGAGGAGGAGATTTCCTGGAATGTATACGGGATGATTTTCTAAAACAATATGTTGAGGAACCGACAAGAGGGCAGGGCATCCTGGACTGGGTATTGTGTAATGAGGAATTATTAGTTAGTGATCTTGTTGTGCAAAGCCCCTTGGGCAACAGTGACCATAATATGGTGGAATTCTGCATTAGGATGGAGAGTGACACGGTTAATTCACACTATGGTCCTGAACTTAAAGAAAGGAGACCTTGAAGGTATGAGACGGGAATTGGCTAGGATAGATTTGCAAATTATACTTAACGGGTTGACGGTGGAGATGCAATGGCAAAGATTTAAAGACCGCATGGATGAACTCCAAAAATTGTTCAACCCTATCAGGCAAAAAAATAAAACTGGGATGGGGTCTCAACTGTGGCTTATGAGGGAATTCAAGGATAGTGTTAAAACAAGGAATAAGTTGAAAATTGGCCAGAGGAAGCTGCAAACTGGAGGACTGGGAGAAATTATAGAACTCAACAACGGATAAAGGGGTTAATTAAGAGGGGTAACAATAAGAGCATGAAAGAAACCTTGTGGGGAAATAAAAATGGACTAAAAGCATCTTTAGATATGGAAAAAGGAAAAGATTAATGAAGACAAATATCAGAGTTACAATCAGAGTCAGGTGACTTGAAAATGGGAAACAAGGAAATGGCAGAACTATTAAACGAGTATTTAAACTCCGCTATCTTTAAGAGCCCTATCTAGCTCTCTCTAGAAAGTATCCAGAGAACTGGCCTCCACAGAACTATCCATTGAGGCAGAGAATTCCACAGACTCACAACTCTCTGTGAGAAAAAGTGTTTCCTCGTCTCCGTTCTAAATGGCTTAAACTGTGGCCTCTGGTTCTGGACTCCCCCAACATTGGGAACATGTTTCCTGCCTCCAGCGTTTCCAAACTCTTAACAATGTTATATGTTTCAATAAGAACGCCTTTCATCCTTCTAAACTCCAGTGTACAAGCCCAGCGTCAGCGCTGTGTGGGTCGTTACTTGGAGTGAGAGTATGTGGTCGCCGACTTTGTCCCTCCAACCGGCCTCATCATTATGGAGATGGTGTAACTCAGTGTCTGTGGAAGGACTGATCAGCGACTGAGGTGCCCGCGTGGAAAGTGCGTAATAAAGGCGTTTGTTGTCCTTGAACCCGGAGCGCGTGAGAAAAGGGGGCGCAGAGCGAACAGGGGCTGGTCGTGTACACACCATTATGAGCCGTGTTGGCATTTACATCGAAACCAGTTACACTTGAATGACTGAAGTCAGACTCCACCCAGCAGCAGTCTCTGCGGCATCAATTCAGATAAAAGCCCGCAGAAAGAAGAGAACATTGATGTAAAAGGACATTAGAAAGCCCCAGCTCTTTCTTCTGCCGGATTAGTGGCTCTTAAAAGAGCCGTTTGTTGTTGGTGGAGAGGTGGAGTTTAGGCGCGCTCCCCGCGGATGCGGCGGGCCAGCTGGGTATCTTTGGGCATGATGGTGACTCGCTTGGCGTGGATTGCGCACAGGTTGGTGTCCTCAAAGAGCCCCACCAGGTAAGCCTCGCTGGCCTCCTGCAGGGCCATGACGGCCGAGCTCTGGAAGCGCAGGTCTGTCTTGAAGTCCTGAGCGATCTCCCGCACCAGGCGCTGGAAGGGCAGTTTGCGGATGAGCAACTCGGTGGATTTCTGGTAGCGCCGGATCTCCCTCAGAGCCACGGTGCCGGGCCTGTAGCGATGAGGCTTCTTCACTCCGCCCGTGGCTGGAGCGCTCTTCCGCGCCGCTTTGGTCGCCAGCTGTTTGCGAGGAGCTTTCCCTCCGGTCGATTTGGTCCTCACCAGGCGGCTGTTTCAGAAGGTCTGAGGCCGGTGGGGGGGCTGCATTTTATTTATTATTTTGAATGAATTCAGTTTCTGTCAACTTAATATCAAATCCAATTTAACTTCTGGCGAGAGCAGGAACAGGGAGATACGGGACCTGAACGTGTGGCTGAGGAACTGGTGCACGGTGCAGGGATTTAGATTCTTAGATTACTGGGATCTGTTTTGGGGTAAGGGGGAACCGTACAAAAGGGACGGATTGCATCTTAACAGGTGTGGGACCAGCATTCTGGCAGGCAGGTTTGCCACTGCTACACGGGTGGTTTTAAACTGAATAAAGGGGGTGGGGTGTCGAATGGGATAGTGGAGGATGGAGTTAAAGGGAAAGGGTTTCTTAAATGTGTGAGCGTAGAGACAGAGGGGTGTAAAATGAGGGTAGAAGCAATAAGTAGCAAGGTGAAAAGTAAAAGTGGCAGGCAGACAAAACCAGGGCAAAAATCAAAAAGGCCACTTTTCAACATAATTGTATAAGGGGTAAGAGTGTTGTAAAAACAAGCCTGAAGGCTTTGTGTCTCAATGCAAGGAGCATTCGTAATAAGGTGGATGAGTTGAATGTGCAGATAGCTATTAATGACTATGATATAGTTGGGATCACGGAGACATGGCTCCATGGTGACCAAGGCTGGGAGCTGAACATCCAGGGATATTCAATATTCAGGAGGGATAGAGAGAAAGAAAAAGGAGGTGGGGTAGCGTTGCTGATTAGAGAGGAGATTAACGCAATGGAAAGGAAGGACATTAGTTTGGAGGATGTGGAATCGGTATGGGTAGAGCTGCGAAACACTAAGGGGCAGAAAACGCTGGTGGGTGTTGTGTACAGGCCACCTAACAGTAGTAATGAAGTTGGAGATGGTATCAAACAGGAAATTAGAAATGCGTGCGACAAAGGCAAAACCGTTATAATGGGTGACTTCAATCTACATATAGATTGGGTGAATCAAATTGGCAGGGGTGCTGAGGAAGAGGATTTCTTGGAATGTATGCGGGATAGTTATCTAAATCAACATGTAGAGGAACCAACGAGAGAGCAGGCTATTTTAGACTGGGTATTGAGTAATGAGGAAGGGTTAGTTAGCAGTCTTGTTGTACGTGCCCCCTTGGGCAAGAGTGACCATAATATGGTTGAGTTCTTCATTAGGATGGAGAGTGACATTGTTAATTCAGAAACAATGGTTCTGAACTTAAAGAAAGGTAACTTTGAGGGTATGAGACGTGAATTGGCCAATATTGACTGGCAATTAATTCTAAAAGGGTTGACGGTGGATATGCAATGGAAGACATTTAAAGACTGCATGGATGAACTACAAAAATTGTTCATCCCAGTTTGGCAAAAGAATAAATGAGGGAAGGTAGTACATCCGTGGATAACAAGGGAAATCAGGGATAGTATCAAAGCGAAGGATGATGCGTACAAATTAGCCAGAAAAAGCAGCATACCGGAGGACTGGGAGAAATTCAGAGACCAGCAGAGGAGGACAACGGGCTTAATTAGGAAAGGAAAAATAGATTATGAAAGAAAACTGGCAGGGAACATAAAAACTGACTGCAAAAGTTTTTATAGGTATGTGAAAAGAAAGAGATTAGTTAAAGCAAATGTAGGTCCCTTGCAGTCAGAAACAGGTGAGTTGATCGTGGGGAACAAGGATATGGCGGACCAATTGAATAACTACTTTGGTTCCGTCTTCACTAAGGAAGACATAAATAATCTGCCGGAAATAGCAGGGGACCGCGGGTCAAAGGAGTTGGAGGAATTGAGTGAAATCCAGGTTAGCCGGGAAGTGCTGTTGGGTAAATTGAATGGATTAAAGGCCGATAAATCCCCAGGGCCAGATAGGCTGCATCCCAGAGTACTTAAGGAAGTAGCTCCAGAAATAGTGGATGCATTGGTAATAATCTTTCAAAACTCTTTAGATTCTGGAGTAGTTCCTGAGGATTGGCGGGTAGCAAACGTAACCCCACTTTTTAAGAAGGGAGAGAGAGAGAAAACGGGGAATTACAGACCAGTTAGTCTAACATCGGTAGTGGGGAAACTACTAGAGTCAGTTATTAAAGATGGGATAGCAGCACATTTGGAAAGTGGTGAAATAATTGGACAAAGTCAGCATGGATTTACAAAAGGTAAATCATGTCTGACGAATCTTATAGAATTTTTCGAGGATGTAACTAGTAGCGTGGATAGGGGAGAACCAGTGGATGTGGTGTATCTGGACTTCCAGAAGGCTTTCGACAAGGTCCCACATAAGAGATTAGTATACAAACTTAAAGCACACGGCATTGGGGGTTCAGTATTGATGTGGATAGAGAACTGGCTGGCAAACAGGAAGCAAAGAGTAGGAGTAAACGGGTCCTTTTCACAATTGCAGGCAGTGACTAGTGGGGTACCGCAAGGCTCAGTGCTGGGACCCCAGCTATTTACAATATATATTAATGATCTGGATGAGGGAATTGAAGGTAATATCTCCAAGTTTGCGGATGACACTAAGCTGGGGGGCAGGGTTAGCTGTGAGGAGGATGCTAGGAGACTGCAAGGTGACTTGGATAGGCTGGGTGAGTGGGCAAATGTTTGGCAGATGCAGTATAATGTGGATAAATGTGAGGTTATCCATTTTGGTGGCAAAAACAGGAAAGCAGACTATTATCTAAATGGTGGCCGACTAGGAAAAGGGGAGATACAGCGAGACCTGGGTGTCATGGTACACCAGTCATTGAAAGTTGGCATGCAGGTGCAGCAGGCAGTGAAGAAAGCGAATGGTATGTTGGCTTTCATAGCAAGAGGATTTGAGTATAGGAGCAGGGACGTTCTACTGCAGTTGTACAGGGTCTTGGTGAGACCACACCTGGAGTATTGCGTACAGTTTTGGTCTCCAAATCTGAGAAAGGACATTATTGCCATAGAGGGAGTGCAGAGAAGGTTCACCAGACTGATTACTGGGATGTCAGGACTGTCTTATGAAGAAAGACTGGATAGACTTGGTTTATACTCTCTAGAATTTAGGAGATTGAGAGGGGATCTTATAGAAACTTATAAAATTCTTAAGGGGTTGGACAGGCTAGATGTACGCAATACTCCAGGTGTGGTCTCACCACGACCCTGTACAACTGCAGTAGAACCTCCCTTCTCCTATACTCAAATCCTTTTGCTGTGAATGCTAACATACCATGGATGGGGGTGTGTGTGCCGCTCCTAGACTTCCTGAAGTCTACAATGAGCTCCTTGGTCTTCTTGGGGTTAAGGGCCAGGTTGTTGTCAGCGCACCATGCTGCTAAGAGCTGGACCTCCTCCCTATAGGCCGACTCATCGTTTTTGCTGATGAGGCCAATCACAGTTGTATCATCTGCATACTTGATGATGGTGTTAGTACCATGTACAGGTGTGCAGTCGTGGGTGAAGAGGGTGTATAGGAAGGGGCTCAGCACACAGCCCTGTGGGACGCCGGTGTTCAGGGTGAGGGTTGAGGAGGTGTGCTTGTCTAACCTAACAGACTGGGGTCTGTTGGTTAGAAAGTCCAGTATCCAGTTGCAGAGGGAGAGGTCGATGCCCAGGTTACTGAGTTTGGTGATCAGTTTAGAGGGTATAATGGTGTTGAATGCTGAGCTGTAATCGATGAACAGCATTCTTACGTAAGTGTCTCTGATGTCGGAGTGAAGTGCCGTTGAGATGGCATCCTCCGTACTCCTATTCTTGCGGTAGGCAAACTGATCCAATGTGGGGGGTTGGCAGCCTTTGAAGTGTGCCAGGGCCAGCCTCTCGAAGCACTTGGTGATGATGGGAGTAAGTGCAACTGGGCGGAAGTCGTTGAGGCTCGCCGCAGTGGAGTGTTTTGGTACCGGCACGATGGAGGTGGTTTTAAGGCACGTGGCACAACTGCTTGGGCAAGTGACAGGTTGAAGATGTCAGTCCAGACGTCTGTCAGCTGCGCGGCACAGGCCCTGAGGTTGCACCCGCGGATGCCGTCAGGGCCAGCAGCCTTACGTGCATTTATCCTGCTCAATGCCATGTACACGTCGTAGGGGGTGAGTGTGAGGGGCTGGTGATCAGCAGGGAGCACAGCCTTGATGGCCATCTCTAGATTGTCCCTGTCAAAGCGGCCATGGAAGTGGTTAAGCTCCTCAAGGAAGGAGGCATTGCTGGATGTGGAGGTGGTGTTGGTGGGTCTATAGTCTGTGATGGCCTGGATACCTTGCCACATGCGAAGGGGGTCGGAGTTGTTGTTGAAGTGCTCCTCAATCCTGAGCTTATGGCAGTGCTTGGCCTTCTTGATGCCCCTCTTCATGTTAGCCCTGGATGAACTGTAGGCTCGGGCATCACCTGACCTGAAAGCGGTGTCCCGTGCTGTCAACAGTAGCCTGATCTCGCTGTTCATCCATGGCTTCTGATTCGGGAATATGGTCACCCGTTTGAAGGAGGTGACACTGTTGATGGTGGAGTTTATAAAGTCCAGAACCAAGGATGTATAGGAATCAATGTCCGTGTGGGAGTCAAGGGTGGCCTGGGCTGCAAACGCCTTCCAGTCAGTGTTTCCAAAACACTGCTGAAGTGTGGAGTCCGCCTCCTCTGACCAGACTTTAACTGTCCTCACAGTGGTTTAACCCGTCTGATGAGTGGGGAGTACTTTTGGAGCAGGAACAATGAGAGGTGATCAGACTGACCAAGGTGGGGGAGGGGGACGGCTTTGTAAGCTTCAGCCATGTTAGTGTAGACTTTGTCCAGTGTCTTGTCTTCTCTAGTGGTGAAGGAGACATGTTGGTGGAATTTGGGGAGTACAGTCTTCAGATTGGAGTGATTGAAGTCACCCGCAACAATGAAGGCTGCCTTGGGGTTGTGAGTCTGTTGTTTGCTAATGGCTGTATACAGCTCTTTCATTGCAAGCTTGGCATTAGCATCAGGAGGAATATAGGCTGCAGTCACAACAGTGGAGGTAAACTCTCTGGGCAGATAGAACGGTCTGCATCTAACCAGGAGGAACTCTAGGTTAGCTGAGCAGTGACTCTCGATGATGGTGGAGTCCGTGCACCATGCTTTATTTACATAAATGCACAGACCCCCACCTCTGGTCTGTTGTCCTGTCCGCTCGGAGTAAATTACGCCCCGTTAGCTGGGTGGCGCTGTCAGGAACCTCGGTGTTCAGCCAAGTTGAGTCTCATTGAGTTGGCGCTACGACTCTCCAAAGAGTCGTAGCGTCTTTCTGGTTTTTAACATGTTGAAAATTTCTGCGACCTATGACGAGAGCCGGCAGTCGCCTGTAAAGGTCGCGTAAGTGGGACAGGCCCTTTACGTGTAGTTTCCCAGCTCAATAACTGTTAAACTCGCTGACTCCACCGCTCCTCGGAGTCTGATCCCTGGGTTTGGATTTGTCTCGTCTCTCATACATGAGCGACCCTGTATTTTTAAACAGTCCAACACCCGACACAGACTCCAGTTGTGGTATCAACTCACTGTATGTCTGAAATATAATTTATTCACTTATTTTTATTAAACGGATATAATAAGGTCACTGGCTCCCCACTGACACTTCAGTCACTTGCTCTGCCTGATTTACCAATAGGAGGCCCAGTGTCGCCTCCTCTCTGTCTGGCCCTTCCACATATTATTTGGGAAATCTTTCCTGGGCATATTAAACAAATTCCACCTCGTATCTATGGAAGATCCAGTCAATATAACGGATGTTGAAATCACCTACCAGTATAACCCTGTTATACTTACAGCCTGGGGTGGGAGATTGCAACCTCCACGTGGGCCACCCTGTTTCGACTAATGCAATCAACTCGACGTGCACAAACACGATCAAATAGAACAAGTTGACTTACAACTTTAGGCTGTGCACGCCATAGGCAAGAAGAAGACTTCTGCAACCCTACTGCCATTACACAGGTAACCTGTTAAGTTCACTAGTTCTCTCTGTGTCTGCATGTTAGTTGTTACAAATCATGCAACAGGACCCCAAGATCTCTGTGAACCTCAGGCCTTTGTCATCTCTTGGTTTTTGGAGTTGATTTATCATTGTCAAATGTAGCAATGTACAGTGACAACGTTTATTTTGCATGTAATGCAGGGAAATCGTTCACTCATACAATACATTAGTGCAAAAATAAAATAAAGTGCAAGGGGCCACAACGAGGTGGATTGGAAAATTGGAAACATATGAAAGGTGTCAACAGTCTGATAACAGCGGGCAAATAGCTGTTCTTGAATCTGGTGGTAGTGATTTGAAACTGTCATATTTTGTGGTACTTGGATTATGTTGGGTTCTTTCCTGAGGTAGCATGAAGTGTAGATGAAGTTGATGGAGCAGGCTGGTTTGTGTTGGACTGGGCTGTTTCCACAACTCTCCACATTTCTTGAGATCCCGGACAGACCAGCAAGCTATAATGCTGCTGGATAAATGATTTATATAGTGGTGCATAAGCAGAAATTGATAGTCACTGGAGAGCTGCTAAAATGCTTTGTTATTCTGAAGAAGTAGAGGTGCTGGTGTGGCACCTTAGCCCTAGTAACAATGTGGTTGTACCAGGAAAAATAGTTGGTGATATGTTTGGAGAATATGCTTTATTTCCACACTAAATATGATCATTTTATATTCAGATGGACAGTCGTACAGCCAATAAATGGAGCCTTTGGCCCACCTCATTCATGCTGATCTTTTTGCCCATGTATATTGATCCCATTTGCTTGCATTGGGACTTCATCTTCTATGCCTTACCTATTTATCCATCTGTCTAAATGTTTCTTAAACACGGTGACTGTATCCGATTCCACCACCTTCTCTGGCACATGATTCAGATATCAATCAATCCCTTTGTAAAAAGAACCCTTCGATTTCCTTTAAAACTCCATGTGCCTTACCTCAAACCTATCCCCTCATGTTTTTGAAACACAGACCATGCTTCTCCAAGCTCCCCCCATGGCTAAAGTCCTCCAGTCCAGGCAACATCCTGCTGAATTTCCTTTGTATTCTCTCCAGCAAAACCACATCCTTCCAACAGTCTGGTGACATTTACTGTTCAGCCAAAATGAAAAACTATGCACTTGTTCAAGTTAAGTTCCGTCTGCCATTCCTTGGGCCTCTGTCCCAACTGATTTAAATCCTGTGGCAATCTTAGATAACCTTCTTCGCTGTAGACTGTACCACTAATTTGTTATCCATCAACTTACTAACCAAGGCAATCGCATACTCATGTAAATCATGGACATAGATGATAATCAACAGTGGACCCAGCACTGATCCCTGCAGTACACCACTAGTCATAGGCCAAACTCTAAAACAGCTCAACCCAAACACGTCTATAGCCAGTTTTCTATCGATTGTCAAGCTCACCCTGGATCCCTTATGGTCTAACTTCTGGACCTGTGTACCATACATGACCATGTCAAGGGCCTTGCTAAAGTCCATGTGGCAACATCTACTGCCCTTCCCTCGCCAATTTCCATGGTCCCTTTTTTTGAAAAACCCAGTCAAATTCTTGAGGCATGATTTGATTTGATTTGATTCAATTTATTGTCATTGCACTTTTCATTGCAACGAAATGGTTTAGCCTGCAGGCATAACATAGAATAAATAACAAACACTCAACACATTTTAAGTCCCAAAGTCATTGTCTCTTCCCTCCTTGCTCTCCCTCTGCGCTGAGGCAATCCAAGCCTCCGATGTTGTGACCCCGCCGGGTGGTGGTAGGTAAGTCCTGCGGCTGAATCCGTGCTCCGCAAACGGGCCGGTTCAAACTCCGCGGCCCGGAGCGGTCAAAGCTGCCGTTCTCCAGCCCAGCGGACGCAGCTGTAGTTGCGGGAGCTCCGGAAAACAGAACTTGAGCTCCTGATGATGTCGTCAGGAGGGTCGTAAGTTGGGTCGCCCTGCAACCACAGTCCCGAAGTCGGCCAGCCTCGCGTTGGTAAGTCCTGGCTCTGCCTCCGCAGCCTCGAGGTCAGTCGCAGTTCGAGGCCGCCAGCTCCATGATAGGCGTCAGCGCAGACGGACACGGAGACGGGGGATACGGCAGGAAAGGTCGCATCCCCCCCCAAAGGAAGAGTAAAAAAACATGTTACACCCACCCCCCCACACATACGCAACAGCTTGTGCCAAACATGATGCCTAATTAAACTGATTTCATCTGCCTATGCATGATCCATACTTCTCTATTCCCTGCACATCCGTGTGCCTATCTAAAAGCCTCTTATACACCACTATTGTATCTGCCACCACCAACCCAGGCAATGCAAACAAGACCCCCACTATTCTTAGTAAAAACCCTTCCCCACACAGTCCTTTATGCTTTCTCCCTCTCATCTTACAGCTATGCCTGCTGGTACAGGACATTTGCAACCTGCAAAAATGTTTTGACTGTCTACCTTATCTCTGCCTCTCAACGTTGATATGTTACCAGACATCGTAGTTCTCTTCACTGAATCCCTCAGTTCATGTACCATGCTCCATGGCTCCAAATATAGACATCCACATTGATCCTTCAGCGACTCTAATCTCTCCTGAGTTACCTTTAGCTCTTAATAAACACAAATCCACCCCTTTTATAACCTTCTCTGCCAAAGATATCTAGTGTCCTCTTTTTGGTCTTTTGCTTTTCCACTTAAGTTACTAGATTTGCTTCATCTCAGCTGTCTACACATGATATATACCTCTTTTTTCCTTCCTCTATTTCCTAAAAGGATTGATCAATTCAGTTTGTTGACAAATACTTTATTTAACTTTTACAGGTGTACAGTTGCATCACGGTCTGGTTTGGCAACTCAAATGCCCTTGAACAAAGAAAACTATGGGGCAGACACTACCAGGTCACTCACAGGTAGATAGATAGATAGATAAATAAATACTTTATTAATCCCCTTATTCAGGGGAAATTCTGATGTCCATGCAGCACACTAATAAAAATACAACACAGTATTCATAAAGAAATTCAACACCAAAACATCCCCCCACAGTGATTCCCACTGTAGGGGAAGGCACAAAGTCCAGTCCCCATCCTCTTCTCCACCCATAGTCAGGCCTATTGAGGCCTCCACAGTCGCCGCCACGGCGCCCGATGTTCTCGCCGGGTGATGGTACTCCGGCGTCGGGAGAAACCCCCAGCAGCTTGGGGTGCCAGGAACGGCCGCCTTCCCACCGGAGCCTGCGGCTTCCCAGCCAACAGACCACGCCAGACGGAGCTCCGCACACTGGTGATCTCGGCGAGATGTAAGTTCAACGTCGCAGCTGGCCGCTCCGCAGAACCGCGGCTCCACGATGTTTTCCTCGGCGGTACCAAGCATACTGGAGTCCCAGCGCGGCGACCCAGGAAAGGCATCGCTCGCTCCGCAATAGCGCTCCAGCGCGTGTGCCGCCGCCAAAGCCGATGTTCTGCGCCGCCGCCGCCACCGTTCTGCGCCGCCGCCACCGCGACGTTCTGCGCCGCCGCCAACGCCGATGTTCTGGCCAGGTCCCCTCAGGGAAACGTCGCTCCAGGACCCGCTGGTAGGCCGCGGAGGACAGGTCGAAGACGCTGCTCGGAGGAAGGCAGCCCTCCGACCAGGTAGGGACTTAGAAAAGCAGTTTCCCCCTTCCCCCCCACCACCCCCCCACACATAAAAGATTAGACCCCTGACTGTACATTTAACGAACTAAAAAGAATAAAAAGAAGAGGGAAAAAACGGACAGCTGCAGGACAGGCAGCCGTTCAGGACAAGCGCCTCCTCCACAACCTCTCCATCATCTGAGCGATCTGTAGAAGGCAATGCTTTAAAAGGCAGCTAATATTGCTAAAAACCCACTACAGCCTGGCTGTGAACACATTTTGCTCCTACCAACAGAATGAAAGTTGACAAATCTGAAAATCATGGTAGCCAATTTCAAGAACAGCTTCTTTCCAGTAATTATAGTGCTTTTAAACATGACACAACCTCAGTGATTTCCTGTGCACCAAGTTTTGGCAGCACTATGGATTCAGTTGTGCACAATTTTGGTTACCCCTCGTTATGTGGTTACTAATTTAATGCATGTTTAATTATTAATTATGATCTGCGTGATCTGCCTCCATCTGCGCTGAGGCCTAATGGCGGAGCTGGCGGCCTCCAACCTGCGACCGACCTCGAGGCTCCGGAAACCGAGCCAGCCAGGACTCACCAACAGTGAGGCTGGCCATCTTCGAGCTGCGGCGGCGCTCCGGCGGCAGCGGCACGGCGCGGGGCTGGGACGGCGCTCCGGTGAGGACTGCCCGGCGCGGGGCTGGGATGGCGCTCCGGTGGCTGAGGCGGCGACCTGAATCCGGTGCTCGGCCAATGGACAACATCGTCGGGAGCTCGCAGGTCACAGGCTGGAGCCTGTTTTCCGGAGCTCCCGCGGCAACAGCTGCATCCGCTGGACTGGAGGGCGGCAGCTTCGACCACCCCGGGCCGCGGAGCTTGAACCGGCCCGTTCGAGGAGCTCGGTTGAGCCGCGGGACTGATACCATCACCCGGTGGGGTATCGCCTCAGCGCAGAGGGAGAACGAGGAAGGAAGGGACAGCAACTTTAAGATTTTGCCCCCATCACAGTGAGGAAGTGCCTGGTGAACTCACTGTGTGGATGTTAATTTTGGATGTTAATTTGTGTGTATTGTGTGTTTTGTTGTTTATTATTATATGTATGGCTGCAGGCAACGACATTTCGTTCAGACCAAAAGGTCTGATGACAAATAAAGGATCTAATATAATCTATAAAAAAAAAAAAAATTCACTTGGACCACCTCCAACATCTCCCTCCCCTTTCTTGATCTCACAGACTCCATCACAAGAAATAGATTATTGACTAACATCTATTTCAAACCCAGACTCCCACAACTTCTTCTTCCACCCTGCTTCATAGAAACAAAGAAACATAGAAAATAGGTGCAGGAGTAGGCCATTCGGCCCTTCGAGCCTGCACCGCCATTCAATATGATCATGGCTGTTCATCCAACTCAGTATCCTGTACCTGCCTTCTCTCCATACCCCCCGATCCCTTTAGCCACAAGGGCCACATCTAACTCCCTCTTAAATATAGCCAATGAACTGGCCTCAACTACCTTCTGTGGCTGAAAATTCCAGAGATTCACCACTGTGTGAAAAATGTTTTCCTCATCTCGGTCCTAAAAGATTTCCGCCTTATCCTTAAACTGTGACGCCTTGTTGTGGACTTCCCCAACATCGGGAACAATCTTCCTGCATCTAGCCTGTCCAACCCCCTTAAGAATGTTGTAAGTTTCTATAAGATCCCCCCTCAATCTTCTAAATTCTAGCGAGTACAAACCGAGTCTATCCAGTCTTTCTTCATATGAAAGTCCTGACATCCCAGGAATCAGCCTGGTTAATCTTCTCTGTACTCACTCTATGGCAAGAATGTCTTTCCTCCCATTAGGAGACCAAAACTGTACGCAATACTCCAGGTGTGGTCTCACCAAGACCCTGTACAACTGCAGTAGAACCTCCCTGCTCCTATACTCAAATCCTTTTGCTATGAATGCTAACATACCATTCGCCTTCTTCACTGCCTGCTGCACCTGCATGACTACTTTTAATGACTGGCGTACCATGACACCCAGGTCTTGTTCCATCTCCCCTTTTCCTAATCGGCCACCATTCAGATAAAAGTCTACTTTCCTGTTCTTGCCACCAAAGTGGATAACCTCACATTTATCCACATTATACTGCATCTGCCATGCATTTGCCCACTCACCCAGCCTATCGGGAGGAGCCATCTTCGGGAACGGCTGCTAACCGTTTAATTCACGTTTTTTTTGCAGTTTTACTGACTCCTGTGCCTTGTCTGTGGGAGAAATTACTT
>NW_022630624.1:60631-89814 GCF_010909765.2 Amblyraja radiata | reverse complement strand
TCTCGAGTCAGTCAGGCAGCATTTTACAAATTCACCAGCTCGAGTCGACCCCCGAGCTATCTCCAGGCAAGGACCAGACCGACTTTGATGAAGCATTCAATTATGATTGCACGTGGAGCAGCGCAGTGTTCCGGTGGGATTCCCTCTCCCCCTCTCCTCCCCAACCTGGACCCTCCATCCCTCCCTTCCCCTCCCTGCCCTCACGACAGCCTTGTAAGAAATACATGGCTCCCCCTCTCCCTTCGTCTCCAGATCCAAGGCAAATTAAATCTCAAGGCGGCTGGGAGGCATGCTTGGTCGAACCTCATCTGATTACAATTTAACACTCTGCGATACAAGGCTTACAAGTCGGATCCAAGCTTCTCCTCTTCAACTCTCTGAGGAGTCCAATATAGTTTAGTTGAAGAAGATAGACACAAAACGCTGGAGTAACTCAGCGGGACAGGCGACATCTCTGAAGAGAAGGAATGGGAGACGTTTAGGGTCGAGACCCTTCTTCAGACTGATGAGATCAGTTTAACTTGGCGTCTTGTTCAGCACAGATATTGTGGGCCGAATGGCCTGTTCCTGTGCTGTACTGATCAATGTTCTTTGTTGTAAGGTCTTGTTACTCACGATTACCTCGTATATGTCGGGTTTACCAAGTATAACTGATGATTTATGATACATTTATTTGTTGTGGCTTGTAAAGTTGCAGCATAAGTCTTACCTTGTTCCAGTCCTGCTACATATGACGATTCAACACCCTTACTTTAGTTTAGAGATACAGCACGGAAACAGGCCCTTCGGCCCATCGAGTCCGCACCGACCAGCGATCCCCACATATTAATACTAGATGGGTCTTGACCCGAAACATCACCCATTCCTTCTCTCCAGAGACGCTGCCTGTCCCGCTGAGTTACTCCAGCTCTTTGTGTCTATCTTCGGTTTAAACCAGCATCTGCAGTTCCTTCCCACGCATTAATACTAGCGACAATTGACAATTTTACCGAAGTCAATTAACCGACAAACCTGCACGTCTTTGGAGTGTGGGAGGAAACCGGAGCACCCGGAGAAAACCCACGCGGGTCATGGGGAGAACGTACAAACTCCGTACAGACAGCGCCCGCAGTCGGGATCGAACCCGGGTCTCTGGCGCTGTGAGGCAGCAACTCTACCGCTGCGCCACCTCTTGAAGTAGCCTTCAGGCGCGAATCAGTGTTTGGTCACTGACTCACGCCAGTGCTGGAGTCTGAAGAAGGGTTTCGGCCCGCAACCTTGGCGTGATCTTTGATTCCACCCTCTCCCTTGAGCCTCACATCCGCCATGTCATTAAAACCTCCTTGTTTCATCTCCGCAACATCGCCAAACTCAGACCCTCTCTCACACCTCCCGCTGCTGAAAGACTCATCCATGCCTTCATCTCCTCCCGACTGGACTATTGCAACTCACTTCTCCTTGGCATCAGCTCCACCTACATCAACCGACTCCAACTGGTCCAGAACGCAGCCGCCCGACTCATCACCCACACCAAATCCTGGCATCACATCACTCCAGTCCTCAAACAACTTCACTGGCTTCCCATCTCCCACCGGATCACCTACAAAATCCTGGTCCTCACCTACAAAGCCCTCCACCATCTGGCCCCCCCATATCTCACTGACCTCCTCTCCCCCTACCAACCCTCACGGTCCCTCAGATCCACATCAGCCGGTCTCCTCTCCATCCACAAGTCCAACCTCCGCAGTTTTGGGGACAGAGCCTTCTCCAGGGCAGCTCCCAGGCTCTGGAACTCCCTCCCCCAACTGATCCGCAATTCCGTGTCCCTCACCATCTTCCAGTCCCGCCTCAAGACCCATCTCTTCACCTCTGCCTATCCTTAGCCCCACGTCCCCCTCCCTTTTCATCTGTGCATTAATTGCCTCATATTGTGTTTTGTATTGAATTCTGTCTTTACTTTGTGTACTAGTCATGTCTCTACTATTTATTTCATTCCCCTTACATGTTTTTCCTCTACCTGCTAAATTTTTGTAAAGTGTCCTTGAGACTCTTGAAAGGCGCCCATAAATAAAATGTATTATTATTATTATTATTATTATTTCCTTCTCTCCATAGATGCTGCTGCTCCCGCTGAGTTTCTCCAGCATTTTTGTCTACCTTCGATTTTCCAGCATCTGCAGTTCCTTCTTAAACGCTGGAGTAACTCAGCGGGTCAGGCAGCATCTGTGGAGAACATGGATAGTTGACGTTTCACAGAGTGCTGGAGTAACTCAGCGGGTGCAGCAGCATCTATGGAGCTAAGGAAATAGGCAACGTTTCGGGCCGAAACCCTTCCGGGTTTCAGCCCGAAACGTTGCCTATTTCCAGAAGGGTTTCGGCCCGAAACGTTGCCTATTTCCTTAGCTCCACAGATGCTGATGCACCATAACTCAGCGGGTCAGGCAGCATCTGTGGAGAACATGGATAGGTGACGTTTCACAGAGTGCTGGAGTAACTCAGCGGGTCAGGCAGCATCTGTGGAGAAAGTGGATAGGATGTGATGCATACGTCAAATTGCTGCCTCACAGCGCCAGAGAACCCCAGGTTCAATCCTGACTACGGGTGCTGTCTGTACGGAGTTTATATGCTATCCCCGTGACCACGTGGGTTTTCTCCGGGTGCTCCAGTTTCCTCCCACACTCCAAAGACGCGCTGGTTCATTGGTTAATAGACTTTGTAAAAATTGTTAGTGTGCGAGGATCGCTGGTCGGCATGGACTCGATGGGCCGAAGGGCCTGTTTCCGCGCTGTATCTCTTAAGTTTTAAAAAGCTGATGGTATATGAAAGACACCGGGGAAATACAACTCTTGCTTTTTATGAATGGAATCAATGAATGAATGATCATTGAAGTGTATTGATTTCATTGACTTGTTTGAAATTGCAAGTTCTGCTGCCTATGAATGGAATCCCACACAGTTGGTACAAATAAATGGCCTCGCCTGCCCCATTACAGTGGCGCAGCGGTAGAGTTGCTGCCTCACAGCGCCGGAGACCCGGGTTCGATCCCGTCGACGGGCGCTGTCTGTACAGACTTTGTACACTCTACCCGTGACCTGCGTGGGTTTTCTCCGGGTGCTCCGGTTTCCTCCCACACTCCAAAGACGTGCTGGTTTGTAAAGGTAGACAAAAATGCTGGAGAAACTCAGCGGGTGCAGCAGCATCTGTGGAGCGAAGGAAATGGGCGACGTTTCGGGCCGAAACCCTTCTTCAGACTGATGTAGGGTTGGGGGGGGAGAAGAAAGGAGAAAGGAAGAGGAGAAGCCCGAGGGCTGAGGGAGACCTGAGAAGGGGAGGAGATTGGAGAAGTCGATGTTTATGCCGCTAGGGTGCAGACTGCTCAAGCGGAAAATGAGGTCCTGCTCCTCCAATTTCCGGTGGTGCTGCAGGTTTGTAGGTCAATTGCCTACGGATTCACCTAAAAAAATTCCTTCTCATCTCCTTTCTATTTTATTAGAAGTACAGTAATATGGTGCCGTAGATACCTAGTATATCTACAGTTCATGTACAGCTTCTTATTTTTCTACATTTTATTTTAACAATAAAAAGGAGGCAGAAAGAGAATAGAAAAGAAATAGAGAGGTGTGTGACAAAGTGAGAGAAAGAAAATGAGAAAGGAAAGAAAATAGAGGGAAAAGATGAAGAGTTAGAGAGCAGAAGAATAAAGGAGAGATAGCTATTTATTATTCTTCACCACCATTCACCCAGTCCTGAAACAGATCATTTCTAACTTTGTGTTGCATCATATGCTTGTAAGAAGTCAACAAATGGAGACCAAATCCTTAAGAATTAGAAACATAGAAAATAGGTGCAGGAGTAGGCCATTCGGCCCTTCGAGCCAGCACCGCCATTCAATATGATCATGGCTGATCATCCAGCTCAGTATCCCATCCCTGCCTTCTCTCCATACCCCCTGATCCCTTTAGCCACAAGGGCCACATCTAACTCCCTCTTAAATATAGCCAATGAACTGTGGCCTCAACTACCTTCTGTGGCAGAGAATTCCACAGATTCACCACTCTCTGTGTGAAAAATGTTTTTCTCATCTCGGTTTTAAAAGATTTCCCCCTTATCCTTAAACTGTGTGACCCCTTGTCCTGGACTTCCCCAACATCGGGAACAATCTTCCTGCATCTAGCCTGTCCAACCCCTTAAGAATTTTGTACGTTTCTATAAGATCCCCTCTCAATCTCCTAAATTCTAGAGAGTACAAGCCGAGTCTATCCAGTCTTTCTTCATAAGACAGTCCTGACATCCCAGGAATCAGTCTGGTGAACCTTCTCTGTACTCTCTCTATTGGTCCTTCTCAGTCCTTCTCACCTCCTTTCTAAAGGAACGTCCTTTTATTCTGAGGTTGTGGCCTCTGGTCCAGGACTCTCCCACTAGTGGACACATCCTCTCCACATCCACTCTATCCACTAATAACTTAAAGTTGTATCATTAGGGTGTTGGTGTTGCTGCCTTGCAGTGCCAGAGTTGACCATTTGGTATTCCATTTCTCCAGAGAACGTGGTCTCTGGTCCTAGACTGGAGGTGACATGTTAGGCTTCTTGCATGTTCAGCATGCAAGAAAGATTGTTCCCGATGTTGGGGAAGTCCAGAACAAGGGGCCACAGTTTAAGGATAAGGGGGAAACCTTTTAGGACCGAGATGAGAAAATCATTTTTCACACAGAGAGTGGTGAATCTGTGGAATTCTCTGCCACAGAAGGTAGTTGAGGCCACAGTTCATTGGTTATCTTTAAGACGGAGTTAGATGTGGCCCTTGTGGCTAAAGGGATCAGGGGGTATGGAGAGAAGGCAGGTACAGGATACTGAGTTGGATCATCAGCCATGATCATATTGAATGGCGGTGCAGGCTCGAAGGGCCGAATGGCCTACTCCTGCACCTATTTTCTATGTTTCTATGTCTCTCGTTGGTCGGCTTGATTAGCACCCAACACAGGAGGGCTGGACAAGCCTGGAAGACCACCCATCCATCTTGGCATGGCCTTGCGTGACATGAGCCATATTGATCGCATATCAGCTGAGATAATTGATCACACATAGCAAGTGGATATCGAGGCCTAGCTCTTCGTCAGAGAAGGGCACCCAGTCAATAGTATGTCCCAGAATCGCAAATAAATGCCTTTCAAGCGGGGCCTAATTAATTAGACGTTTGCTCTCATAATTATGCAAAAGATTTGAGCTCTGCTTGTTGACCTTTATTATACAAAGAAGTCAATACCTGCCTTGTGATTCGCAGCCACATTGAGGTGAATGTTAATGTTGTTCCCTTCATTGTCTGCGCGATGTGTCAAGATTTAGTTCAGCTTCAATAGACAATAGACAATAGGTGCAGGAGTAGGCCATTCGGCCCTTCGAGCCAGCACCGCCATTCAATGTGATCATGGCTGATCATCCCCAATCAGTACCCCGTTCCTGCCTTCTCCCCATATCCCCTGACTCCGCTATCTTTAAGAGCCCAATCTATCAGTTTATTTATTCATGTGTTTTGTAGTCAATGTCGACTATGTTCTGTTGTGCTGAAGCAAAGCAAGAATTTCATTGTCCTATCAGGGACACATGACAATAAACTCACTTGAACTTGAACTTGAGCTTTCTCTTGAAAGCATCCAGCGAACTGGCCTCCATCACCCTCTGAGGCAGAGAATTCCACAGACTCACCACTCTCTGTGTGAGAAAAAGTGTTTCCTCGTCTCCGTTCTAAATGGCTCACCCCCTATTCTTAAACTGTGTGTGTGGCCCCTGGTTCTGGACTCCCCCCCCCCAACATCGGGGACATGTTTCCTGCCATTACAATCAATCCGTCCACAGAGACAGGCTAAAGGGAATAATGGAAAGATAGACACAAAATGCTGGAGTAACTCAGCGGGACGGGCAGGTTCTCTGGAGAGAAGGAATGGGTGACATTTCGGGTCGAGACCCTTCTTCAGACTGAGAGCCAGGGGAGACGGACTCCAGAGATATGGAAGGGTAAGGCGGGAAAACAACATATCAAAGCAAACGATGATAAGGAAATGTAAAATGGTTGGTGGACAAAAGTGCTGGAGAAACTCAGCGGGTGCAGCAGCATCTATGGAGCGAAGGAAATAGGCAACGTTTCGGTCCGAAACCCTTCTTCAAATGTAAAATGGTTCATTGTTAGCTGGGGGAAGGCATACAATCAGTAACATTTATCTGGAGGACAGTGAAACTAGTTAGAGAGCTAGGGTGGGGGAGGGAGGGAGAGAGAGGGAAAGCAAGAGTTACTTGAAGTTTTTTTTTATTTTATTTTTTTTTATTTTTTTTTATTCTATTTTATTTTTAATATGTTTTATTATTTATTATTATTTATTTATTTTTATTTTTATGATACTGCCTGTAAGGGAAATTCATTTCGTTGTCTCTAACTGAGACAATGACAATAAATTTGAATACAATACAAGAATACAAGTTAGAGAAGTCAATGTTCAGTCTGAAGAAGGGTTTCGGCCCGAAACGTCGCCTATTTCCTTCGCTCCATAGATGCTGCTGCACCCGCTGAGTTTCTCCAGCATTTTTGTCTACCTTCAATGTTCATACCGCTGGGGTGTAAGCTGCCCAAGTGAAATATGAGGTGCTGCTCCTCCAATTTGTGCTCCGTCAATGAAGGAGGCTCAGGACAGATAGGTCAGCATGGAAATGGGAGGGGGAGTTAAGGTTTTGAGCAACAGGGAGATCAGGTAGGTCTAGACGGGAGGTAACTCTAAACGTGTAGAGGTGGGGTTAGGGTGGGCAGTTGCGAGAGCGGGCGCTGGTGAATGTGGTGCCAATCGAGTGGCCATCATTGAGCCTTGTTTGTGTGCGCCCTTGTTTTTATTCCCCCCCCCCCCCCCTGCCCAGGTGGAACTAACAGGCAGCAGCGTCTTCGACTACATCCACCCTGGGGACCATGTTGAGGTGGCGGAACAGCTGGGGCTGAAGTTGGCTAGTAGCCGCGGGCAAAGCACGCAAGCCCCCACCGAAGATGGGGCCAGCTCCACCTCTTCCTCCTCGCTGGCCGAGACCCCCGAGCCAGGTAAGAGTGGGGACCACCCTGCATGAGGGGACCACCCTCCATGAGGAGACCACCCTCTGTGGGGAGACCACCCTCCATGAAGGGACCACCCTGCATGAGGAGACCACCCTCCACGGGGAGATCACCCTCCATGATAAGACCACTCTCCACGGGGAGACCACCCTGCATAGGGCGACCACCCTCCGCGGGGAGACCACCTTCCATGAGGGGACCACCCTCCATGAGGAGACCACCCTCCGCGGGGAGACCGTCCTCCATGAGGGGACCACCCTCCGTGAGGAGACCACTCTCCATGGTGGAGACCACCCTCCATGAGGAGACCAACCTGCATGGTGGAGACCACCCTCCTTGGGGCGACCACCCTCCATGAGACCACCCTCCGTGAGGGGACCACCCTCCATGAGGAGACCACCCTCTTCAGGGAGACCACCCTCCGTGAGGGGACCACCCTCCATGAGGAGACCACCCTCTTCAGGGAGACCACCCTCCATGATAAGACCACCCTCCATGAGGAGACCACCCTCCGTGATAAGGCCACCCTCCGTGATAAGACCACCCTCCATGAGGAGACCACCCTCCATGGTGGAGACCACCCTCCATGGGGAGACCACCCTCCATAGATGCTGCCTCACCCGCTGAGTTTCTCCAGCATTTTTGTCCACCTTCGATTTTTCCAGCATCAGCAGTTCCTTCTGAAACACACACTACAATCCGGCGATCGGTGCGGCCTGCGATAGAAAGAGTTAAGTGTGTGATCTTAGTGGAAGCTCATGGTTTCTCCGCAGGCTTTGCTGTCAGGAGTCAGGCAGGGAGGGAGACAGGGATGGGGACAGGCTTGGGCAGAGAACATATTCCTCTCCACCACCATTACTGCGGGCTGATTGTCAGGGGAATTAATTAGTTGGGACTGCAAGGACTGCAGGGGAACGGCAGAGGTTAACTGCTTCTACTTAGTGGAAAAATAACTCGTAGAGTGGAAGGACCCGAACCCAACGGGCCGGTGAGTCCAGGGCTCCATATTTTCCCACCCAGATTGAAACTTGTCTCACTCCAAGCGCCTCTCCTCCAAGCTCATCCACTGTTTCAGTTGTTCAAACCAAAGACCCTACAGCGAGCAAGTTGTAGTACGGTCATGGGCAGATTCGTGGGTCATTCTCGGCCCCATTTCCGTAACCGGCTTCCGTCTCCGCACCAAAGATCCCGTAGCGGAGCAAAGATACTAGTGCGGAGACGGAACAAGCCGGTTACGGAAACATCCTCGTAAAAATAAAAGTTCTTTGGGGAAAATCTTCTCCTCGTTTTCAGAAATTTTAATTTATTAACACAAACTGTTCCCCCGCAACGTTGATTACACTGCGAGTCGGGTTACTGACATGGATGAAAAAAAGGCCCACGTTCTGCTCCATTGCGTACGGTGGGGTGGGGGGGAGAGGTGTTGGGGGGAGAGGTGGTGGGGGGAGAGGTGGTGGGGGTTGGGGAGAGAGGTGGTGGGGGGAGAGGTGTTGGGGGGAGAGGTGGTGGGGGGGGGGGAGAGGTGTTGGGGGGAGAGAGGTGGTGGGTGGGGGGAGAGGTGTTGGGGGGAGAGGGTGGTGGGGGGGAGAGGTGTTGGGGGGAGAGGTGGTGGGGGGGGGGGAGGTGGTGGGTGGGGAGAGAGGGTGTTGGGGGGGAGGTGGTGGGGGGAGAGAGGTGTTGGGGGGGGGAGAGAGGTGTTGGGGGGAGAGGTGGTGGGTGTTGGGGAGAGAGGTGGTGGGGGGAGAGGTGTTGGGGGGAGAGGTGGTGGGGAGAGGGTGACTGAGTTCCCTGTGGTCTCTGTAGACTCTGCCAGCCCCAGTCTCCTGCCCGAAGAGATAACGATGGAACGAACGTTCTTTGTCCGCATGAAGTCTACACTCACCAAGCGAGGCGTGCACATCAAGTCTTCAGGATACAAGGTAAGGATGGTGGATGGTGTGGGGAGAGAGAGAGACTGCTGTCCCGCCATGGTGGGGAACTGCATTTGCACCTGTCCTACCCGATGCAGGACACACAGGTCTGAAGAAGGGTCTCGACCCGAAACGTCGCCCATTCATTCCTTCTCTCCAGAGATGCTGCCCGTCCCGCTGAGTTACTCCAGCATTTTGTGTCTACCTTCGATTCTAACCAGCATCTGCAGTTCCTTCTTACCCAGGACACACAGTGCTGGAGTCACCCCAGTGGAGGTCTCTCTATAAGGGAGTGCTCCCCCTTTACATCGGGGACCTGGGGTGGAGAGTGTTGCACAGGGCCGTGGTGTGCAACAGATATTTGAGTCGGTTGTACAGGGTCTTGGTGAGACCACACCTGGAGTATTGCGTACAGTTTTGGTCTCCTAATCTGAGGAAAGACATTCTTGCCATAGAGGGAGTACAGAGAAGGTTCACCAGACTGATTCCTGGGATGTCAGGACTTTCATATGAAGAAAGACTGGATAGACTCGGCTTGTACTCGCTAGAATTTAGAAGATTGAGGGGGGATCTTATAGAAACTTACAAAATTCTTAAGGGGTTGGACAGGCTAGATGCAGGAAGATTGTTCCCGATGTTGGGGAAGTCCAGAACAAGGGGTCACAGTTTAAGGATAAGAGGGAAGTCTTTTAGGACCGAGATGAGAAAAACTTTTTTTTTTCACACAGAGAGTGGTGAATCTGTGGAATTCTCTGCCACAGAAGGTAGTTGAGGCCACAGTTCATTGGCTATATTTAAGAGGGAGTTAGATGTGGTCCTTGTGGCTAAAGGGATCAGGGGGTATGGAGAGAAGGCAGGGATGGGATACTGAGTTGGATGATCTCTGGAGGCCTTCCGTGACCGCTGGTCACCAGGGGGCTGTAGATAAAGATGCCACGATTGTATTATAATGACCGCCTGGTGTAACGCCACTATTGAAAGAAAATGGGAGGGAAGCCAGAGCACCCAGAGAAAACCCACACTGGTCACGGGGAGAACGTGCAAACTCCGTATAGACAGCACCCGTAGTCAATTTACACTGTATATTGCAAACACTGAATAAACTCCTTGTTAAGAAGGGAACTAAAAAATGCTGGAGTAACTCCAGAGTTTTGAAACATATAAGATTGTTAAGGGTTTGGACACGCTAGAGGCAGGAAACATGTTCCCGGTGTTGGGGGAGTCCAGAACCAGGGGCCACACACAGTTTAAGAATAAGGGGTAAGCCATTTAGAACGGAGACGAGGAAACACTTTTTCTCACAGAGAGTGGTGAGTCTGTGGAATTCTCTGCCTCAGAGGGCGGTGGAGGCTGGTTCTCTGGATGCTTTCAAGAGAGAGCTAGATAGGGCTCTTAAAGATAGCGGAGTCAGAGGATATGGGGGGAAGGCAGGAACGGGGTACTGATTGGGGATGATCAGCCATGATCACATTGAATGGCGGTGCTGGCTCGAAGGGCCGAATGGCCTACTCCTGCTCCTATTGTCTATTGTCTATAACTCAGCGGTTCAGGCAGCATCTGTGGAGAGAGGGAATGGGCGATGTTTCGGGTCGAGACCCTTCCTCGGTGGGATCTTGCCGCACACACATCAGCTGCCATGGGGATGTTGATTGCATTTCTAAGCGCCTTCATTAGCAGCCGAGCATGCTGGCACCTCCTGGAGCGATGACATTAGGACAGAGACAATCTTCTGAAACTCAAATACCACCACGGTGCAGATTTAGTTAATAATGTTGTTGAAAAGCATAATTGTTCTGTTTATACAGTCGTGACACCTCCCTCACTAATTATTCATTTTATATCCTGCTTTAAACGCTGCTCCGGTGGTTATTAGTTTCTTAAAATGGAATTACTTGGAAAGAAATAATTGGCACGGTGGCACAGCGGGTAGAGTTGCTGCCTCACAGCGCCAGAGACTACGGGTGCTGTCTGTACGGAGTTTGCACGTTCTCCCTGTGACCTGCGTGGGTTTTCTCCGGGTGCTCCGGTTTCCTCCCACTCTCCAAAGACGTGCGGGTTTGTAGGTAAATTGGCTTCGATAAAAACTTAAATTGTTCCCTCTGTGTGTAGGATAGTGTCCCACGGTACGAGTTCATTCCAAGAGATCACGGCATACAGTTTTGGTCTCCTAATCTGAGGAAAGACATCCTTGCCATAGAGGGAGTACAGAGAAGGTTCACCAGACTGATTCCTGGGATGACAGGACTTTCATATGAAGAAAGACTGGATAGACTCGGCTTGTACTCGCTAGAATTTAGGAGATTGAGGGGGGATCTTATAGAAACTTACAACATTCTTAAGGGGTTGGACAGGCTAGATGCGGGAAGATTGTTCCCGATGTTGGGGAAGTCCAGAACAAGGGGTCACAGTTTAAGGATAAGGGGGAAATCCTTTAGGACCGAGATGAGAAAAACATTTTTCACACAGAGAGTGGTGAATCTGTGGAATTCTCTGCCACAGAAGGTAGTTGAGGCCACAGTTCATTGGCTATATTTAAGAGGGAGTTAGATGTGGCCCTTCTTGGAATGAACTCGTACCGTGGGACAGGGCTATTAGTGTGCGGGGTTCGCTGGTCGGCACGGACACGATGGGCCGAAGGGCCTGTTTCCGCGCTGTATCTCTAATCTAAACTAATCTCCAAAGATGTACAGGTTTGTAGGTTTTTTGGTTTGGTATAAATGTAAATTGTCCCCAGTGTGAGTTTCTCTCCAGAGATGCTGCCTGTCCCGCTGAGTTACTCCAGCATTTTGTGTCTAACTCGGAGACGAAGGTTACAGAGGTATAACTACACACACAATACTCCTAAAAGTACAGATGGGGAGTTCACAGCAGTTCAGGAATCTTTCTTTTCCACCCAGGAATAAAATCAAAAGGAGATTCACTTTTATTTAGCGTACGTTCTCCAGGAATCTAACAGGTGAGTGTGGGACAGGGCTGCCCTCTTGTGGCAGAGTAAATGATTTCAGGTGAAAACCACTTGCTCACTTCAGGTGGACAAAAATGCTGGAGAAACTCAGTGGGTGAGGCAGCATCTATGGAGCGACGGAATAGGTAACGTTTCGGGTCGAGACCCTTCTTCAGACTGATGTGGGGGTGGGAAGGTGAAAGGAAGAGGAGGAGCCAGAGGGAGAGCTGGGAAGGGGAGGAGACAGTAGGGACAACCTGAAATTGGAGAAGTCAATGTTTATGCCGCTAGGGTGCAGACTGCCCAAGCGGAATACGAGGACCTGCTCCTCCAATTTACGGTGGGTCTCACTCTGGCCATGGAGGAGGCCCAGGGCAGAGAGGTCGGATTCGGAATGGGAGGGAGAGTTGAAGTGCTGAGCCACCGGGAGATCAGGTTGGTTATTGCGGACCGAGCGGAGGTGTTGGGCGAAGTAATCGCTAAGCCTACGCTTGGTCTCACCGATGTAGAGCAGCTGATATCTAGAGCAGCGGATGCAGTAGATGAGGTTGGAGGAGATGCAGGTGAACCTCTGTCGCACTGTCTGGTGCCTCACTTTAGCTTAGTAGAGCTCATTGCCACGTGTACCGAGGTACAGTGAAAAGCTTCTCTTTTTTTTAAATATATATTTTTATTAGAAGCATATGTACAAATAATAGTAAACGACAATTACATTACAGATTTCTTACATAGCTTCAATTTTTAAAGACTCGGCTTGTACTCGCTAGAATTTAGAAGATTGAGGGGGGATCTTATAGAAACTTACAAAATTCTGAAGGGGTTGGACAGGCTAGATGCAGGAAGATTGTTCCCGATGTTGGGGAAGTCCAGAACAAGGGGTCACACAGTTTAAGGATAATGGGGAAATCTTTTAGGACCGAGATGAGGAAAACATTTTTCACACAGAGAGTGGTGAATCTGTGGAATTCTCTGCCACATAAGGTAGTTGAGGCCACAGTTCATTGGCTATATTTAAGAGGGAGTTAGATGTGGCCCTTGTGGCTAAAGGGATCAGGGGGTACGGAGAGAAGGCAGGGATGGGATACTGAGTTGGATGATCAGCCATGATCATATTGAATGGCGGTGCAGGCTCGAAGGGCCGAATGGCCTACTCCTGCACCTATTGTCTATGTTTCTATAAAAGGAGAAAGAGATGAGAGAAAATAATAGAGAGAGAAGAAGGAGAGAAAAATAAACAAAAAAAAGGGAGACATAGAAGGAAACTAACAAGATTATGGAGATAGATCTGGGAAATGTTGAGTGTAAATATACATCCAATCCCAAACTCATGTCTCAACCCTGATTCTGTGTCAAATCAATGTATCTTTTCAAATATTCAATAAATGGAGACCATATTCTAACAAAAAGTTCTGGTTTGTCAATTAAGACAAGTCTTATTTTTCCAAATGCAAGGTCTCAGTTATTTCCATAACCCACATTTTAATTGTGGTGATTGTTGGTTTGTGAAAAGCTTTTGAACTATTTCAGGACCGCTCCCTGGTTGTGGTGGGATGGTTCACAGTTGCCTGATAACAGCTGGGAAGAAACTGTCCCTGAATCTGGAGGTGTGCGTTTTCACACTTCTGTAGAAGGATGAGAGGGTATCTCATTGAAACATATAAGATTGTTAAGGGCTTGGACACGCTAGAGGCAGGAAACATGTTCCCGATGTTGGGGGAGTCCAGGACCAGTGGCCACACACACAGTTTAAGAATAAGGAGTAAGCCATTTGGAACGGAGACGAGGAAACACTTTTTCTCACAGAGAATTGCCTGATGACAGCAGGGAAGAAACTGCCCCTGAATCTGTATCAGTGTGTAAGGGAGATGACAAGGGTCTCGGACGCCTCTGTCTAACACTGCTCTTGTGCCACAGGTAATCCACGTGACGGGTCGCTTGAGGCCGCGGTTATCGCTGCCCCACACGCGGGCCGTTCCCACCAGGTTTATGGGGATGGTGGCCCTGGCACACACCCTCCCTCCCTCCACCATCAACGAGGTCCGCATCGAGTGCCACATGTTCGTGTCCAGGGTCAGCCTCGACCTGCAGATCATCTACTGTGAGAACAGGTGAGTAACTCTGCACCAGGCCAGCGGGTCAAGGGACCCACAACTCCAAGGTACAGGAGAGATTGAGTTTGAATTTGCCGAGGTACAGGGAGAAGCTTCTCTTTTTTTTAAATATTTTATTTATTAGAAGCATATGTTTTGTTGTTTGCTATCCAGTCAAAAAGCTTCTCTTTTTTTAATATATCTTTTTATTAGAAGAGTTTTGTTGTGTGCTATCCAGTCAGCAGAAAGTCAATATGTGATTACAATCGAGCCGTCCACAGTGTACAGATACAGGATAAAGGGAACAATATGTATAAACTAAACTAAAAGGTGCTACAGCAATGCTGTAGATACCACATTCTTCATCCTATACTGTCGAAGATACACACTGGAGTAACTCAGCGGGACAGGCAGCATCTCTGGAGAGACGTTTCGGGTCGAGACCCTTCTTCAGTCTGAAACGTCACCCATTCCTTCTCTCCAGGGATGCTGCCTGTCCTGCTGAGTTACTCCAGTTTTTGTGTCTATGTTTGAGTGGTGCCATCTGCTCCCTGATGTCCAGGTGCTGTGTTGGCTGCAGTTTCACTCATAAGTTAAGCTGGGCAGATCCGCGGATGAGCAGTCCTCTCCTAGGTGTCTCCCATCTGTGGGTTTAACGCCACTTCCATCAGTTGTTGCATCTATCTCCCTGCCTCTCTGTGTGTGTGTGTCTGACTGCCCACTGATCACACTGTCCAGTTAGCTGTCTCTCTGCCTGCTCCACCTGCCTGTCCAACCGTCCACCTGCTTGTTGCCTTGTTGCGCTCGGCTGCCCGCTCTCCATCTCCTCCACAACGTGCCTGTCTGCTGGGCCCGTGTGGAGTCTGAGCCTCGCACAGCGCGGAGGAAGCAGAGGATCCCAGATAGCCGTCCCGGGGAAAGGCAGTTCACATCTGATGCTCATCAAAAACATTTTTCACACAGAGAGTGGTGAATCTGTGGAATTCTCTGCCACAGAAGGTAGTTGAGGCCACAGTTCATTGGCTATATTTAAGAGGGAGTTAGATGTGGCCCTTGTGGCTAAAGGGATCGGGGGGTATGGAGAGAAGGCAGGTACAGGATACTGAGTTGGATGATCAGCCATGATCATATTGAATGGCGGTGCAGGCTCGAAGGGCCGAATGGCCTACTCCTGCACCTATTGTCTATGTTTATCCCTGTTTAACGGAGAGGGAGTGACACGTCCCCCCAGGAGGAGGAGGAGCGAGAGGGAGCAAAACACAGAGGGAGGGAGTGAGAGAGAGAGAGGGAGGGAGAGAGACAGGGAGGGAGGGAGGGAGAGAGACAGGGAGAGAGGGAGGGAGAGAGGAAGGGAGAGAGGAAGGGAGGAGAGGGATTTCTCTCTCTGGTTTCTTTCTCGGCTCCCTCTTTTAGACCTCTTTCTTTCTCTGGGAGGGAGAGGATTTCTTCTTTCTTTCTCAGAGAGGGATTCCTTTGGAGACTCTTTTCTAGGGAGTTCGAGAGAGGGGGATAGGGGTTTCTCCTTTCCTTTTAAGAGGTTATGTGTTTCTCCCCCCCTTTTTCCCCACTGAGAAGAGGAAATAAATAGAAAATCAAATAAATAAAAAAATAGAGACTACGGGTGCTGTCTGTGCGGAGTTTGCACGTTCTCCCCGTGACCTGCGTGGGTTTTCTCCGAGATCTTCGGTTTTCTTCCACACTCCAAAAACGTGCAGGTTTGTAGGTTAATTGGCTTGGAGTATGTGTGTAACATTGTCCCCTAGTGGGTGTAGGATAGTGTTAGTGTGCTGGTCGGCACCAACTCAGTGGGCCGAAGGGCCTGTTTCCACGCTGGATCTCTAAACCAAACTAGACAAGCCTATGGATATGCAGGGAATGGAGGGATATGGATCACATACAGGCAGAGGAGATGAGTTTAACTGGGATTCATGTTCGGCAAGGACATTGCTGGCCGAAATTCCTGTTCCCCTGTGAATGCTGGACGTTTGTTGAGGAAAATCTCATTCTGATGTTGAAAAGGGGGGCAGAAAAGACAAAAGAATTGCAGGGCCATGAGACAGGGGATAGGGCAGTAATTGCGTCCTTCTGCAGTAGTACTGAGCCCTAGTGAGACCACACCTGGAGTATTGTGTGCAGTTTTGGTCCCCAGATTTGAGGAAGGACATTCTTGCTATTGAGGGAGTGCAGCGTAGGTTTACAAGGTTAATTCCCGGGATGGCTGAGAGAATTCCCCTCATATGCTGAGAGAATGGAGCAGCGGGGCTTGTACACTCTGGAGTTTAGAAGGATTTAGAATATGGGGAGAAAGCAGGAAAGGGGTACTGATTGGGGATGATCAGCCATGATCATATTGAATGGCAGTGCTGGCTGGAAGGGCCGAATGGCCTACTCCTCCACCTGTTTGTTATGTTTTTTGGAGTGTGCAATGAAATAGTGTAGAGGGGGCCTCAGTCTGTATCTAGGGACGACAGATGGCACAATGGGCTAAGTGTTCGGCTGGCAACCGGAAGGTAGCCGGTTCGAATCCCGCTTGGAGTGCATACTGTCGTTGTGTCCTTGGGCAAGACACTTCACCCACCTTTGCCTGTGTGTGAATGTGTGTGAGTGACTGGTGGTGGTCGGAGGGGCAGTAGGCGCGGATTGGCAGCCACGCTTCCGTCAGTCTGCCCCAGGGCAGCTGTGGCTACAGAAGTAGCTTACCACCACCGAGTGTGACTGAGGAGTGAATGAATAATGCGATGTAAAGCGCCTTGAGTATTAGAAAGGCGCTATATAAATCCCATCCATTATTATTATTATTACCTTATGCCGACCCTGCCCTGGGATTAAACTGTGTCGCTTGTGTCAGGATCGTAAGGTGATTGGTTTTCAGTTCAGAGTTCCATCTTACTAAGAGTGCTGAATAAGGGGTGGGGAAATGTAATGTCCGGGGGGTGGGAAACGACGGCTGGTGTAGACCCCCGACTGGGGGCAGCAGTTCCGCCCTTTATCTCTGCTGTGTTTCGTGCAGGATCTCGGATTACATGGACCTGTGTACGGCGGACGTGGTGGGGAAGAACTGCTACCACTTCATCCACGCTGAGGACGTGGAAGGGATCAGGCACAGCCACCTGGACTGTAAGTAAAACGCCGTTCCCTCCCCACCCTCCTGACCACAGAGCAGCAGTCCCTCAATGCCCCCCACACGCACAGGAGTTACCCAGAGCAACACGGTTTAGTGTTCCCAACTTCTCCCAGCCAACAATGATCATTGATCTACATTCCCTTTGTCCCCTTTTCACACCTGATACTTCCCTATCTATACACTTCCTTATCCATGTGCCGCCCACTCCCGACATCAGCCGACGGTGCTGGCTCGAAGGGCCGAATGGCCTCCTCCTGCACCTATTTTCTATGTTTCTATGAAGGGTCTCGACCCGAAACGTCACCCATTCCTTCCTTCCAGAGATGCTGCCTGTCCCGCTGAGTTACCCCAGCTTTTTGTGTCTGTCTTCGATTTATCTGCTGTTCATTCCTGTACATTTGGTCAGTAGAATTTAATTTAGTTCAGAGGTACAGCAAGGAGACAGGCCCTTCGGCCCATCGAGTCCGCACCGACCAGCGATCCCCGCACACGCTGTCCCACACACACTGGGGACATTGAACATTTATACCACGCTGATCAGCCTGCAGATCTGCACGTCTCTGGAGAGTGGGAGGAAAGCGAAGATCTCGGAGAAAACCCACGCAGGTCACGGGGAGAACGTGCAAACTCCCTAGAGACAGCACCTGTAGTCAGGATCGAATCCGGGTCTCTGGCGCTGTGAGGCAGCAACTCTACCGCAGCGACACCAAAGTCTTTTAAGTCCAAGATGGCAAAAAAAAAACATTCAGGATCTTGCAGATGGCCAGCTTGGCCAGGACATCTTCAGCCCTACCTTCTCCCCTACACACAGGGTGTCCAAAGATGTGGGTGGTGGGTGAGAAATGCAGCCAGAAGGAGCTGCCCCTGTAGATATTGGAACAGAGGCTGCAGCCTCACACACTCCATGTACACGTGATACACAGACTCTTCCAGCCCACAACAGTGGTAGGTGGCTGACGAGTCTGTGAACCGCGAGAGAAACAGGTTGCAGGGGACTCCTGGTGCAGTACCCTCCACCCCAGTGTCCCTGCCCTTGGAGTGTGTGACGGGGAAGTGGAGAGAGATAAATGCAAAATGCTGGAGGAACTCAGCGGGTCAGGCAGCTCCCATGGAGGGAATGGACTGATGACACAATTGGATAGGTTTTGCCCGGAGCCTTTTTGCCACAGTGATTTGCCTCTCTCACCACATCTCTCTCTCTCTCTCACTCTCCCCACAGTGTTAAACAAGGGTCAGGTGGTCACTAAGTACTACCGCTGGATGCAGAAGAATGGAGGTTACATGTGGGTCCAATCCAGTGCCACTATCTCCATCAACGTCAAGAATGGCAATGAGAAGAACATCATCTGGGTCAACCATGTGCTGAGGTGAGGCCCTTGTTACTCCACCTTTTTTTTCTTTAGACCTTGGATTGATTGACAATAGACAATAGGTGCAGGAGTAGGCCATTCGGCCCTTCGAGCCAGCATCGCCAATCAATATGGTCATGGCTGATCATCCCCAATCAGTACCCCGTTCCTGCCTTCTCCCCATATCCCCTGACTCCGCTATTTTTAAGAGCCCCATCTAGCTCTCTCTTGAAAGCATCCAGAGAACCGGCCTCCACCAAGGCGGAGAATTCCACAGACTCACCACTCTCTGTGAGAAAAAGCGTCTCCTCGTCTCCGTTCTAAATGGCTTACTCCTTATTCTTAAACTGTGTGTGGCCCCTGGTTCTGGACTCCGCCAACATCGGGAACATGTTTCCTGCCTCTAGCGTGTCCAAGCCCTTAACAATCTTATATGTTTCAATGAGATACCCTCTCATCCTTCTAAACTCCAGAGTGTACAAGCCCAGCCGCTCCATTCTCTCAGCATATGACAGTCCCGCCATCCCGGGAATTAACCTTGTAAACCTACGCTGCACTCCCTCAATAGCAAGAGATTGCTATCAGTCAACTGAATCATAGAAAATAGGTACAGGTGTAGGCCATTCGGCCCTTTGAGCCAGCACCGCCATTCAATATGGTCATGGCTGATCATCCAAAATCAGTACCCCGTTCCTGCTTTCTCCCCATATCCCTTGATTCCGTTGGCCCTAAGAGCTAAATCTAACTCTCTCATCCTACCACAGCCAGAGAGCAGCCCTGAGCTCCCACCTACTTCATCAGGGACCCTCGGACTATCCTTGATCGGGCCTTGCTGGCTTTACCTTGCACTAAACGTTATTCCCTTATCTGTACACTGTAAATGGCTCGATTGTAATCATGTGTTGTCTTTCCGCTGACTGGTTCAGTCCAGTCTGAAGAAGGGTCTCGACCCAAAAAGTCACCCATTCCTTCTCTCCAGAGATGCTGCCTGACCCGCTGAGTTACTCCAGCATTCTGTGTCTATCTTCGGTTTAAACCAGCATCTGCAGTTCCTTCCTAAATATTCCCTCCACAGATGCTGCCTGACCCGTTGAGTTACTCCAGCATTCTGTATCTAGCCCAGGAGAATAGCTCCCTCTGGCCCAGGCCAGGAGAAGCAACACCACACAGACCACCCCCGCATCAAACCCATAATCGCAGTCCACCGCAATCAATCACAGTCCCTCTCCCCAGTCCCTTCAGAGAAATAAATCTGCAAAAGTTACTGCGCAGCCTTGCATTTTTAGTCTGTTTTGCATTCGTGAGAAGGGGAGACTGAAAATGTCATCACTGCGATAATATTTAGTAATCTCTACACTGCGAATAATTAGCTGTGACTAATTTACCATAAAAGCATTAGTTGCTACGATTTATATTTTAATTGCGAGCTTTAATTACAAGACCTAATTAACATGCACACTAATGGAAGCTGCATTTGTTCATTTCAGTGTCAGTTTAATCGGACACACACGCACACACTCAAACACACACACACAATAGACTCAAACACACTCACAACACTCAAACTCACAACACACTCAAACACACACGCACACTCAAACACACACGCACACACTCAAACACACACGCACACTCAAACACACACGCACACACTCAAACACACACGCACACACTCAAACACACACGCACACACTCAAACACACACACAACACACTCAAACTCACACACACAACACTCAAACTCACTCACAACACTCAAACTCACACGCAATCATGTACACATTCACATTCACTCACATGCGCACTCACTCACATTTATACACACTCACTCATTCACTCACAACCATTCACATTCTCACACACACACTGTGATACACAACCATATACACATGTACTTTCTTTCATACACACTCAAACTCATTCAAACACACACACGCACACTCACATTCATACACCCACACACACTCACAATCATACACACAACCATATTCTCACACACACACACACTCAAGCATTCTCACTCACTCTCATTCTCTCACGCACACATTACCTCTCCACAGTTGCTGTCTGTGTGGAGTTTGCACGTTCTCCCCGTGACCTTGTGCGTTTTCCCCAATATCTCCGGTTTCATCTCACACTCCAAAGACGTGCAGGTTTGTAGGTTAATTGGCTTTGGTATCAATGTAAAATTGTCCCCAGTGTGTGTGTGGGATCGTGTTAAGGGCCTGTGCCACTTTCACGACCTAATTCACGACCTCTGCCGAGTTTGCCCTTGACTCATACTCTCAGCGTGGTCGTCACGAGGTCGTGATGCTAGTCGTAGGTACCCGTGGCATCAAGTAGGTCGCGGCGTTTTTTCTAGCCTGATGCAAAATGTCCACGAGTAAAAAAGGTTGTGAATTAGGTGGTGAAAGTGGGACAGGCCCTTTAGTGTGTGGGGATCACTGGTTAGTGCGACTCGGTGTATCACTAAACTAAACTAAATCTAAACTAGGCAAGGTGCCAGAGGAAGCAGCAGAGTACAATAAGAATGTTTAAAAGTTATACATATAGAATGTTACACGCACATGGCAAGGTGTAGAGGGTTATGGCCCAAACACAGTCCATCATCGGCTCTGACCTTCCTTCCATCGAGGGGATTTATCGCAGTCGCTGCCTCAAAAAGGCTGGCGGTATCATCAAAGACCCACACCATCCTGGCCACACACTCATCTCCCTGCTACCTTCAGGTAGAAGGTACAGGAGCCTGAAGACTGCAACAACCAGGTTCAGGAATAGCTACTTCCCCACAGCCATCAGGCTATTAAACCTGGCTCGGACAAAACTCTGATTATCAATAACCCACTTTCTGTTATTTGCACTTTATCAGTTTATTTATTCATGTGTGTATATATTTATATTATGGTATATGGACACACTGATCTGTTTTGTAGTAAATGCCTACTGTGTTCTGTGTGCTGAAGCAAAGCAAGAATTTCATTGTCCTATACAGGGACACATGACAATAAACTCACTTGAACTTGAACAGTCAAATGGGACTTGCTCAGATAAGCATCTTGGTTGGAATGAACGAGTCCGGCCGAAGAGCCTGTTTCTGTGCCAACTGTGACGTCAAATGATTTGGGACATTGTAGAGCAGCACTGTACCGCCCACTGTTGGTGTGGATTTGGTGGGCTGAAGGGTCTATAAATGTGTTAACTACATTACGGTGGCTTCCATTGTAATTTGTTGATTTTTGTGAATCTGAATTATTGATTCTCTGCCCCAATAACAAGGTGCCAAGCTGTGGTAGTGACCTTCGTGTGATAGTGACACATTCTTTCTTCTCACTCTTACAGCAAACAAGAGCTTCGAGACACACCGATGGACATCTCGCAACTTCCACTCTTGTCCATCAAACCTTCTAAACAGCTGGAATTATCGGATTCAGAGTCTGACTCCCGGGAACACATAGGTAAACACAGCCTAGTCATCTCCAATCCCTGTGAGGTGTGAATCCCATTGTCATAGGAGCAAATGAGGCCATTCGGCCCATCACGTTTTCCCACTTTTTCAACACAAGGAGCGGTGGGTCGATGGAACAAGCTACCAGAGGTGGTAGTTGAGGCTGGGACTATCCCAAAGTTTAAGAAGCAGTTAGACAGGTACATGGATAGGACACCTTTGGGGGGGATACGGACCGAATGCTGGCAGGTGGGACATGTTGGGAAAGTTGGGCCGAAGGGCCTGTTTCCACACTGTATCGCTCTAAGTCGACTCCACCATTCAATCGTGGCCGATCTATCTTTCCCTCTCAACCCCTGTCTCCTGCCACCTCCCCATAAGTCACAGTTTAAGGATAAGGGGGAAATCTTTTAAAACCGAGATGAGGAAAACATTTTTCACATAGAGAGTGGTGAATCTGTGGAATTCTCTGCCACAGAGGGTAGTTGAGGCCACAGTTCATTGGCTATATTTAAGAGGGAGTTAGATGTGGCCCTTGTGGCTAAAGGGATCAGGGGGTATGGAGAGAAGGCAGGTACAGGATGCAGGTGGGGAGGGCAGTGTCCACCACTCTGTAATTTCACACATACCTGGGCGTTCGAGTTGCTGAACAATGCCGTGATGTATCCAGTACACCTTGTAGAAGTTCAAGAATGTACACAAAATTGCTGGAGAAACTCAGCGGGTGCAGCAGCATCTATGGAGCGAAGGAAATAGGCGACGTTTCGGGCCGAAACCCTTCTTCAGACTGATGGGGGTGGGGTGGAGAAAGAAGGAAAAGGGGAGGAGGGGGAGGAGCCCGAGGGCGGGCGGATGGGAGGGTGGGAGGAGACAGCTAGAGGGTTAAGGAAGGGGAGGAGACAGCAAGGGCTAGCAAAATTGGGAGAATTCAATGTTAATGCCATAAGGACGCAAGGTCCCCAGAAGTTCAAGAATGATTAGTGGACATAGCAAAACTCCCGTAAAAGTGGGACCATTGTAGATGGACATCTTGGTCGGCCTGGGCAATTTGGGCTGCCGGGCCTCTTTCCATGCAGTTAGAAATATTCTTGCCACACACCTTAGATGCATTTTCTGCCCAATTTACAATAGACAATAGGTGC
The DNA here is from genome assembly GCF_010909765.2 of Amblyraja radiata. Taxonomy (NCBI): domain Eukaryota; kingdom Metazoa; phylum Chordata; class Chondrichthyes; order Rajiformes; family Rajidae; genus Amblyraja; species Amblyraja radiata. The sequence continues at coordinate 66,746 of NW_022630624.1, read as the reverse complement.
AGGAGTAGGCCATTTGGCCCTTTGAGCCAGCACCACCATTCAATGTGATCATGGCTGATCATCCCCAATCAGTACCCCGTTCCTGCCTTCTCCCCATATCCCCTGACTCCGCTCTCCTTAAGAGCCCTATCTAGCTCTCTCTTAAAAGCATCCAGAGAACCGGCCTCCACCGCCCTCTGAGGCAGAGAATTCCACAGACTCACCACTCTCTGTGTGAAAAAGTGTTTCCTCATCTCCGTTCTAAATGGCTTACCCCTTATTCTTCAACTGTGTGGCCCCTGGTTCTGGACTCCCCCAACATCGGGAACATGTTTCCTGCCTCTAGCGTGTCCAAGCCCTTAACAATCTTATATCTTATCCATATAGCTCAGGCCCTTGGGTCCTGGCAGGACCTATTATGGGGGTGCAAGTTCTCAATATCACGCCAGGCTCACCTACTTTGTGTGGACAACGAGAGAGTCGGGAATGTTTAAATGTCATATGTCATTAAGCACCCAAAGACAATCAATAGTTCATTTCTCTCCCCCTTTTCCTTGCAGGAGGCTGCATGCCGAAGGCCCTGGGGAAGGCCGCAGGCCTGGGGGCGGCTGGTGAGGCCCGGTTGGAGGGCTGGAAGCGATCGGGGAACCAGTCTGAGGAGGAGATGACGTCAGCCAAGGACGACAGTGACTCGAGCCTGTCGGATAGCGATGGGCCAAGCGGTGTAGGAAGACGGAGCTTTGTCCTGTCACGGGTCAAGCGGCTGAAGGTGGAGGCCCAGGCCCTGGGCGAAGGCCGTGAGCAGCGAGGCTCCGGGCCTAGCGAGGATGGCACTGGCAGCTCGGAGGAGGAGGCTGCAAAGCACCAGTACCCCAAGAGGAGGAAGAGGCCGAGAGACGGCTCGGGCCCCAGGAGGAAGACCCCCAGCCCAGGCCTGGGGCCGCACGACTTCGGAGGGCCCCGGACCTCGTCCGAGCGAGTCCCCACCCCCAAGGTCAAGACTGAGGCCATTCAGCCCGTGGGCTTCGACGGCCACGGTGCCGTCTGGAACTACCCAAGGGGGGACATGGCCTACCGGCAGGCCAAAGCCTCGGCCTCCGAGCACTTTCACCCCGACCCTGCCCACACCCCGCCCGCAGCTGCCGACGCTCAGAAGACTCCCTTCGGCCAGTCGCCTCGCGGGGCACCGGGCGCTTCGTCTTCCGACGCGGTCTCTCCTCCCCCTCCTCCGGCCGTTGTTGCCGCCGACGACAAGGCCGAGATCCAGGCCCAAGTGTCCGCCCTGCCCTCCAGCCTGTACGCGGCCAGCACCATCCGCTACGCCCCGGCAGACGTGGCCTTGTCCGTGCCCGGGAACCTGCTGCCCGCCGCGCACGCCCTCAACTTCGTCGACCTCAACGGCCCGGCCTTTGCCGCTGAGCAGAAGGCCCAAGTTGAGATGATTTACCACCACGTCCAACGCCTCAACATGGCGGCCAACCCCTTCGCCGCGGCTGGCCTGCCCCAGGCCTTCACCACGGCCGAGGCCCTCTTCTCCACCCTGCCCTTCCCCATCCACGCCCCCCAGACACTCGACCGCAAGGAAGACTGAAGCCGTGTCCCTGTGAGGGAAGGATCACTCCATCAAACCCCCCAGCCTCCACGTTGAGACTATGGACCTCCTCCTTTGTTTTATCTCCTTAAAAACAATTTTTTTTAAACTTTAACCATACTCCCACCACCTCCTTCTCCTCCAGTCCCAGAGACTAGCACTTATTTTCCTTTCTCTCGGTCCCAGTCCACGTCGGAAGTGGAAGGGCTCGGGGAGGGGGTGGTGGAAGGAAGATTGACCGTGGGGGAGAGCCACGCTGGGGTGGCCCAAGAGGAGACGACCCAGCTGGCAGTCCGTGGAAGGGCGGGCCGACTGTTGGCACGGGATGGTGTCGGTGAGGGTGGCAGGAAGGGGGCGGGGCGGGTACGTCCACCATTTGGGCCCCCATCCCCGCCTCCGTTGTGCAGTCAACTGAGCAGAAACTGAACCTCTGCTCAGTCAACCTCCACCTTGACCTTAAACCTCTCGCGCTTGACCTACTTGGGCCTTCAGCCACCTCATAGTCCGCCCAAGGCCTCACCCAGCCAGTGTCCACTTTGATGTCTTGTCTGAGCCTTTGTCAGTCGTTGTCCAGTTAGGCTCTAAGGCCTGCTTCTCCACCTTGACCATTCATTCGCACCTGAGCCTCACAGGCCTACATGTCCCCATGGGCCTGCTCTGTGTATAATGTACAGCCAGTCGGTAACATTTGTAAAACAAATAGGCAAACAGAAAACAAAAGCCATTCCCCTAAGGACAGGTGGCGTTACAGGCAGCCAAGTAGTGCTTCCACTTGCCATGGGCCTTTGAGAGGTTTGCGGAGAATATGCCAAGGCTTTAATGTGTTGTTCAGTGTATCGTCATTCAATCCAGCTTTCTTCATCCTTGTCTTAAGCTTTTGGGGGAATGAAGAGAGCGAACAAAGAAATTCCAGGCTGCTTTCTCTTCCAGCGTAATCCAGCTGTGCATCACTGTTTCAGAAGCTTGGCGCTCAGAATGTTTGTTGGGACAATGTGGAATGAGCCTTCACTCCCTACCTAACCCAGGGCTGTTCCTGCTCTTGGAGTGTTTCATGGGGAATTTTACTCTGTATCTAACCAGTTTTTTTCTCTCTCCCTTTGGGATAACATAGACGGAGCATAACTCTGCTTCTCTGCTGTGCCGAACTATCCCTGCTACTTTGGATAAAGCAGGGGAAACATAGAAACATAGAAGATAGGTGCAGGAGTAGGCCACTCGGCCCTTCGAGCCAGCACCACCATTCAATATGATCATGGCTGATCATCGAAAATCCTGCTTTCTCCCCATATCCCTTGATTCCTAAGAGCTTCACCTAACTCTCTCTTGAATGCAAAGGTAGACAAAAATGCTGGAGAAACTCAGCGGGTCAGGCAGCATCTATGGAGCAAAGGAATAGGTGACATTTCGGGTCGAGACCCTTCTTCAGACTGATGTGGGGGTGGGAAGAAGAAAGGAAGAGGCGGAGCCAGTGGGCTGTGGGAGAGCTGGGAAGGGGAGGAGAAAGCAGGGACTACCTGAAATTGGAGAAGTCAATGTTCATACCGCTGGGGTGTAAACTACCCAAGCGAAATACGACCTGAACCGTCACTTATTTCCTTTGCTACATAGATGCTGCCTCACCCGCTGAGTTTCTCCAGCAGTTTTGTCTACCTTTGATTTTTCCAGCGGAAACATTCTCAAACATTCAGCTGTGAAGCAATCCAGTGAAGCAATCAGTGGAAGTGTCTCCTTTACAAGCCCAAAGTTTCCCCCCAAAGTCACTCCTTGTAAATCTGAACAATGCAATTTGCACTCAGCTTTGTTTTTTGGTGGAGGGCAATTTCAATCGGAGGTAAAACCAGGGGGGGGGGGTTGCAGAGTTAAAGTTGCAGAGTTAAACCCCTGTCCCACGGTACGAGTTCATTCCAAGAGCTCTCTCCCGAGTTTGCCCTGATTCGAACTCGGAGATTTACGGTAATGGACGCTCGTCGGTACTCGGGGATCTCCTGGACATTTATCAACATGTTGAAAAATCTTCACCAGTCTTCCCGTGCTTACCTGCCGTTAGCGAGTCTTCCCGAGTACCTGCCGTTAGCGCTAAAAGTGACATCCCCGAGCTCCGACGTACCCGCTACGTTCATCCTCCGTGCTTACCACGAGTTTGATTTTTTTTAAACTCGGGGGAGCTCTTGGAATGAACTCGTACCGTGGGACAGGGCTCTGCTGACCTTTCTGGTGGAGTTTTCCCGCACCTTGCTGGGCCTGTGACCCAGGGCCCGTGTGCTTTGTGAAGCGCAGGCGTTGCCTCTGTGCACGCAGCACTTACAACCTGAGTCACACTTCCTACGCAGATTTCATTTCCCACAGCCCCGTTCTCAGCCTGAGCCCCAGAACGTGCCAAAGCGTTTTCCAGCTGTCCGGAGGGTGCCCTTTGAAGTTTAGTGGTTTTTGTGTCAACATCCCATCCTGGTAAATCTTCTCTGAACCCTTTCAAGCTAGACGACATCTTTCCTGTAAGATCGTGACCAAACCTGAGCACAGTACTCTAAATGTGGCCTCACCAACGCCTTATATAACAGTAACACACACTCACAGCAATCACCCTTACCACACGGACCGTCAGCTGTCAAGATGGTGACTCGTCCATAACTTATAGAACAGTACAGAACAGGCCCTTCGGCCCACAACGCCCGTGTCATCACAATGCCATCTCTTACCTACCTATGCACAATCTATATCCTTCCATTCCCTGTACATCCACATATGCAATAATTGTTGAGGGATGGGCAATATACTCTGGCCTTAAGGGTATAAGTGATAGGAGCAGAATTAGGCCATTCGGCCCATCAAGTCTACTCTGCCATTCAAACACGACTGATCTATCTCTCCCTCCTAACCCCATTCTCCTGCCTTCTCCCCATAACCCCTGGCACCCGTACTAATCGAGAATCTATCTATCTCTGCCTTAAAAATATCCACTGACTTGTGGCCTCCACAGCCTTCTGTGGCCATGTATTCCACAGATTCACCACCCTCTGACTAAAGAAGGACAACTTGCATCCTTTAGTGAATCAAAGAAAATCCCCAGGGCATTAGCAGGGCAGAGTTATACAAATGGAGGAGTTTAATGATCTGTAAAGCAGAACATTGAGCTATGATCCTGTAAATATTGAAGTATAACGCATCACAATTTTAACACAAAATTTCAATGTCAGTGGCAAAATGGTGAAACATTTGTGTTTAGAACAAAGAGCAAATTAGAATTGTCCCAACTAATGGAGTATATATAATTTTAAAGAAAACATTGCAATGTAGGCTCACTGCCAGTAGGTGACAGTGTTGCTTCAACTTCTCCACCGATCCTAGATTACCAAGAGGATTCGAAATGCCCAAACTCACTGGATCGTATTTCTGAATAAAATATAAAGAGTGGGGCATTTCTGCGCCTCTCTGCCTCTAACTAGATCGGCGTGCACTTACAAGTTTACAACGGGGTAAAGGTTTCTGGGGCATTTTCTCAAGAGGGTTGCTGGAAAGACCATCATTTGCCAGACATGACAAAATGCTGGGGGAACTCAGCGGGTCAGGTAGCATCTGTGGAGAGAATGCACCATTCGGACAGGTGCATGGGAAATGCTTAGAGGGATATGGGTCAGACCTGGGCAAATGGCACTAGCTTAGATGGGCATCTTGGTCAGCATGGTCAAAGTGGGCCGAAGGGCCTGCTTCCAAGTTTGTGCCATAAAAAGCAAAGGTAAACTCTGAAGAAGGGTCCCAACTCGAAACGTCACCTGTCCGTTTGCTTCCACCTGTTGTGCCTGACCCGCTGAGTTCCTCCAGCACTTTGGGTTTTTTTTCCTGGGTGTTGGCTGCACCAAGCTTCAGGGAGTCCCTCAGCAGATAACAATGCTCAGAACACGCAGATGCTGGAATCACGAGTGAAAACAAAGTGCTTGGAGGACATCAGCGGCTCAGGCACAACAGGTGGAATCAAACGGACAGGTGACGTTTCGGGCACGACCTTTACCTCAGAACTGAAGGCTCAAACCCCAAGGGTCGTCTCAAAGGGACTCAAGGGTCCAAACCCCAAACACCGTCAGCCCACATCCCTCCACGGATGCTGCCTGACACGCACAGTTCCTCAAGTGACAATGAACTAAACTCAAAGGCGGACAAAAACGCTGGAGAAACTCAGCGGGTGAGGCAGCATCTATGGAGAGAAGGAATGGGTGCCGTTTTCGGGTCGAGACCCTTCTTCGGACTGAAGAAGGGTCTCGACCCGAAATGCCCAGTCTGAAGAAGGGTCTCGACCCGAAACGGCACCCATTCCATCTCCCCACAGATGCTGCCTCACCCGCTGAGTTTCTCCAGCATTTTTGTCCACCTTCGATTAAACATGTTCCTTATTAAATATGAACTAAACTCAACGTTATCCTCACGATTCCAGCATCAGCCATCTCTTGCCTCTCTAGAAAATGGCAGAACTGCCACCCGTCCACATTGTGAGGAAGAGAGAGAGAAAAATAACCACAGAATGGAAGGGAAAGATTATTTTCCACACGCCAC
>NW_022630624.1:38027-60137 GCF_010909765.2 Amblyraja radiata | reverse complement strand
ATTGGCTATATTTAAGAGGGAGTTGGATGTGGCCCTTGTGGCTAAAGGGATCAGGGGGTATGGAGAGAAGGCAGGTACAGGATACTGAGTTGGATGATCAGCCATGATCACATTGAATGGCGGTGCAGGCTCGAAGGGCCGAATGGCCTACTCCTGCACCTATTGTCTATGTTTCTATGAAGGGCCTGTTTCCTTCTGAAAAAAACTTCTGAATCTTGTAGTCAGGGCAGGGCAATACGCTGCATATCACCATCTTGGACAATTTTACATTTTTATCAAGCCAAACCTGCACGTCTTTGGAGTGTTGGAGGGAAACCGAAGATCTCGGAGAAAACCCACGCAGGTCACGGGGAGAACGTGCAAACTCCACACAGACAGCGCCCGTAGTCAGGATTGAACCCGGGTCTCCGGCGCTGTGAGGCAGCAACTCTACCGCTGGGCCCGCCCCCAACTCACCACCCCTCACCCCTAACCTAAGTGGGACAGGCCCTTTACAGTGTCAGAGTTGCTGCCTCACAGCGCCGGAGTTCCGAGTTCGATCCCGACTACGGGCGCTGTCTGCACGGAGTTACGTACGATCTCCCCGTGACCCGCGTGGGTTTTCTCCGGATGCTCGGGTTTCCTCCCACACTCCCAAAAAGTCTGAAGAAGGGTTTCGGGTTTGAAGGGTTTGGCCTATTTCCTTCGCTCCATAGATGCTGCTGCACCCGCTGAGTTTCTTTAATTTTTTTTTTTTTAATAGAACAGTTATAAATCATTAAGAGAGTGATTAAATAATAATTTGATTATATATAAGAAAGAAAAGAGAAACGAAAAAAAAAAAAAAAAAAAAAAAAAAAAATGAAAAACCACAATATGTATTGTTAATAACACTACTACAAGTGATAGTATCAATAAAGACATATATGTTAATTCCAATATAAAAATGAATTATTCTCACCAAATCCCGCAGGGTGCACGCCGAGCTGTGTTGCCAAGAACAGCTACTTCTCTAAATACTGTATATATGGAGACCATATCTGTTCAAAAGAATTATACTTGTCCAATAGGACAAATCTAATTCTTTCCAGATGTAACGTCTCCATCATCTCTGTTGCCCACATTTTGGTTGTGGGGGATAATGTTCCCTTCCAAAATTTCAATATGAAGGAAATATGCAACGTTTGGGGAGGAAACCCTGAAGGAAGGAAATAGGTAACGTTTCGGGTCGAAACCCGGAAGGGTTTCGTCCCGAAACGTTTCCTATTTCCTTCGCTCCATAGATGCTGCTGCACCCGCTGAGTTTCTCCAGCTTTTTTGTCTACCTCCCAAAAAGACCTGCGGGCTTGCGGGCTAACCGGCCCCTCTGAAAAAAAAACGTAGGGAGTGAAGGAGAGAAATGGTCGGCGCGGACTCGGTGGGCTGCATCTTCCAACCCACCCAATCCAGGTCTTGCAACCAGCGCTTGCAAGTTGAAGTTGAAGGTTTTTGGTATTCCCTCTCTCTACACCTCCCATCATCTCACCAACTCCCGAAAACCCGACGGTCCTACATATGACGTGCCAGCCAGTCTGAGTGCTTCTGATGAAGCCGTTCCCCACCATTTGTGCACATCTAATTTCTGGCCCATCTGCTCGATTCTCTAGAGATTAATTACGATACCAGTTTTACTCAATTATCCCCTATTACCATCTGCCTGATTTAACAGTCGGTATAATGTGGTGAGCACCCCTAGTCAGGATTCAGAGCAGGAGTTTGGCAGCACACAACACTCCAGCTAATGAAATACTTGTCTTACCACCTAACAACAAATTGCATTCATCCAGAGCTAGTATCCATACAGCTAACATACAGGTCTACATTATGATCATGTGTTGTCTTTCCGCTGACTGGTTAGCAGAAAAGCAACAAAGGCTTTTCACTGTACACGTGACAATATACGAAACTGGGAGTGCGTGTAAAATAACCGAGGGTGCATCAAAGAGTGCGGACCAAGACTGCACCAAATGTTTCAATGGGTTATTGATTGGGGACGATCAGCCATGATCACAATGAATGGCGGTGCTGGCTCGAAGGGCTGAATGGCACCTATTTTCTATGTTTCTAAATAAGGGGATTCTTCAATAAGAGGTGTCGCAGCGGGTAGAGTTGCTGCCTCACAGCGCCAGAGACCCCGGTTCGATCCTGACTACGGGTGCTGTCTGTACGGAGTTTGCACGTTCTCCCCTTGACCTGCGTGGGATTTCTCCGGGAGCTCCGGTTTCCTCCCACACTCCAAAGACGTGCAGGTTTGTGGTTAATTGCCTTGGTAACTCAGTAACTGTTGGAGTAACTCAGATGGGGTCAGGCTGGAGAAAAGGAGTAGGTGACGTTTCGGGTCGAGACCCTTCCTCAGACTGCTCGACACGTTGCCTGGCCAATGTCTTTCAGTTTCGTCACCGAGTCCGCACCGACCAGCGATCCCCGCATGTTAACGCTATCCGACACACACTGGGGACAGAAGCGTTCTGAAGAAGGGTTTCGGCCCGAAACGTTTGCCTATTTCCTTCGCTCCATAGATGCTGCTGCACCCGCTGAGTTTCTCCAGCATTTTTGTCTACCCACGCTGGGGACAATTTGCATTTACACCAAGCCAATTCTTTTACAAACCTGCACGTCTTTGGAGTGCGGGAGGGAACTGAAGATCTCGGAGAAAACCCACGCAGGTCACGGGGAGAACGCACAAAACCCCGTACAGGCGAGCGCCCGTAGTCGGGATCGAACCCGGGTATCCGGCGCTGTAAGGCAGCAACTCTACCGCTGCGCCACCTACTCTGGGACCTCCCAACTTTGTGGAGCAGCCTGGGCAGTAACCAAACCCTACACCCCAACACCAAGCAATGACCTTCCTAACTAAGAAGCTGAGAGGTACCAATAAAGGCCACTTGTGAAGGCAGATCACATATCACATGGACATGTATTATGGAGGTCCTTCTGTAATGAATATGAAATGTTGCTTTTTCATCTCTTTTAAGTTCAAGATGGCCAGGAGCTCCCACCTCTGTATAAGGCAGGTAAGGATGTGCTTTGATCTTGGGTGGATTGTAACATAGGTTTGAAGTGCTAATTCAAATACTGAATGCTAGCTTTACACTGGAGAATTCTATTAACTCTTGTCTTGCTTGGAAGAAGCCACTGTCTTATCATCGCCTGCCATGATACTCGAGTCCGAAGACGAGGTCCAGAACAGAAACATATGTGGAAGATAAGACACAAAATGCTGGGGTAACTCAGCGGGTCTGGCAGCATCCCTGGAGAACCTCACACAACCAGTCTGAAGAAGGGTCTCGACCCGAAACGTCACCCATTCCGTCTCTCCAGAGATGCTGCCTGTCCCGCTGAGTTACTCCAGCATTCTGTGTCTATCTTCAGTTTAAACCAGCATCTTACACAGAAAAACATATGTCTCCAGGTCTTTCAAATTATAACACTGCCACAGACTATTTCACAGGCAGATTTGTTTAATTTTTTTTAAATACATATAAATCTGGCGCCCGACAAAACACAGGATCAAACCTAATTAAGTGTCCAGCGAATAATTTCTGGTGAATTCAGAAAGAGATGGCATGGTGGAGCAGCGGTAGAGTTGCTGCCTCACAGCGCCGGAGACCCGGGTTCGATCCTGACTACGGGCGCTCGCCTGTACGGGGTTTTGTGCGTTCTCCCCGTGACCTGCGTGGGTTTTCCACTGAATGCTCCGTTTTCCTCCCACACTCCAAAGACGTACAGGTTTGTGGTTAATTGGTTTGGTGTAAATGTTAAATTGTCCCTAGTGTGTGTAGGATAGTGCAAGCGTGCGGGGGTCGCTGGTCGGCACGGACTCGGTGGGCCGAAGGGCCTGTTTCCGCGCTGTATCTCTAAACTAAACTAAAATAAAACAGGTATCAGAACGTAAAGAACTACATTCTGCACTCTGTATCTTTTCATGCGTTCCATCCATTATGCTTGAGTGTGGCTTGATTGTAACTGTCACTGTATGTCATGTTGTTACTTGTGGGCAGAGCACCAAGGCAAATTCCTTGTATGTGAATATTGGCCAACAAACGCACTTACTTACATATATTTATGTATAGTATTAACTGATCTGGAAAAGGCACAGAGTGCTGGAGTAACTCAGCGGGTTAGGCAGCGTCTCTGGAGAACATGGATAGAAACATAGAAACATAGAAAATAGGTGCAGGAGTAGGCCATTCGGCCCTTCGAGCCTGCACCGCGATTCAATATGATCATGGCTGATCATCCAACTCAGTATCCCGTACCTGCCTTCTCTCCATACCCCCTGATCCCTTTAGCCACAAGGGCCACATCTAACTCCCTCTTAAATATAGCCAATGAACTGTGGCCTCAACTACCTTCTGCGGCAGAGAGTTCCAGAGATTCACCACTCTCTGTGTGGTGATGTTTAGTGTTGGGACCCTTCTTCTTGTAGGCATCTATGCATGTTCTCCAGAGATGCTGCCTGACCCGCTGAGTGATTTCTTTGAATCTTTCCTTGGTGAACCAGCATCAGCAGGTCCTTGTTTCTACATTATCTGATCTGATTGGATTGCAATCGAAACAAAGCCTTTCACTGTACCTCGGTACAGAGGTCCGTCAGCCCACCGAGTCCGCTCCGACCAGCGATCACCTCGTACACTAACACCATCCTACACACAAGGAACCATTTTACTGAAGCTAATTCACCTACAAAACCTGGGGTGGGGAGATTGCAACCTTCACGTGGTCCGCCCTGTGTCGACGAATGCAATCAACCTGGCGTACACAAACAGAAGATCAAACGGAACAAGTTGTCCTCCAACTTTAGGCTGTGCACGCCGCACGCAAGAGGAAGAAGATCCACAAAACTGTACGTCTTTGGAGCGTGGGAGGAAACCGGAGCAAATGCACGCGGTCACAGGGAAAACGTGCAAACTCCGTACAGACAGCACTCGGGTCACTGGCGCTGTAAGGCAACCTAAACTTACAGTCACAGACGGAGAGATACAGCACCTTCCGGCCCACTGGGTCCATGCCAACCATCAACCATCCACCTTTACTCAATTTTACCCAAATCTCCTTTATTCTCCCCAGACTGAAGAAGGTCCTGACCATTCCACGTTCTCCAGGGATGCTGCCTGACCCGCATAGTTTAGTTTAGTTTAGAGATACAGCGTGGAAACAGGCCCTTTGGCCCACCGGGTGCGTGCCGACCAGCGATCCCAGCACACTAACAACATCCCACACACACACACACACTGGGGACATTTTACAATTACACCAAGCCAATTGATCTACAAACCTGTACAGCACGTCTTCGGAGTGTGGGAGGAAACCGAAGATCTGGGAGAAAACCCACGCAGGTCACGGGGAGAAGGTACAGACAGCGCCCGTAGTCGGGATCGAACCCGGGTCTCGGGCGCTGTGAGGCAGCAACTCTACCGCTGGGCCACCGTGAAGCCCTGTAGTTTGTGTCTTTCCTACATTACAATGTGGCTGGACCTTCGATATACATCATGGTCTGGGGTGTCCTGATGCCGTGAAAGGCAGTGGAAAACGCAACTGGTTTTTTGATACGATGACACATCACGCTATTGAAGTGCGGGCAATTTCTGTTTCATTTTATTCTTTTAATTTGTAAATAAATGCTTATGTTTAGCTGGTGGAAGCTGTGATCCATGTTAGATCTTGCAGCATAATAACCTCATTGAAATGTGCGTGCATGAAAATTCAGGTATGCAGATGACTGTAATTAGCCCTAATAGGTTATTAGCTCTGAATCGTGAAGACTCTAGAAGAATAATTTTGTGAAGAGGTTTTTTACTTTAGTTATGACACAAAAAGCTGGAGTAACTCAGCGGGCGGGACAGGCAGCAGCGTCTCTGGGGAGAAGGAGTGGGTGACGTTGCGGGTCAACTCAAACACAAATCTGAACTTTAAGAGCCTATTGCACTTTATCTGGTTATTTATGTGTATATATGGTAATATATGTTCAATGGTATATGGACACAACATTCTATTCTGTATTCATGCCGACTATGTTCTGTTGTGTTGAAGCAAAGCAAGAATTTCATTGTCCTATGTGGGACACATGACAATAAACTCACTTGAATCTTGAATCTTGAATCTCTTGTTTAGTTTAGAGATACAGCGCGGAAACAGGCCCTTCGGCCCACCGGGTCCATGCTGACCAGCGATCCCCGCACACTGACACCATCCTACACACACACACACTGGGGACAATTTTTACATTTACCGAAGCCAATTCACCTACAAACCTGCGCTCTTCCCAACTGAATGTCAGCACCACATTCCTGCAGCAACCCCAGTACCATTGGTTCCCTCAATACCATCCCCACCCCCACCCCACCCCCCCTTCCCCACCCCCACCCCTCTATTCCCACCCCCACCCCTCCTTCTCCACCCCCCACAAAAAAATTATCTGGATCGAAACCACAATGGAACACATATTTTTTTTTCCATTTAACTTGCAACTTCATTTGTGACCACAACCCCCCTCCAGCCCCACCCCCACCCCAACGCCTCCCCACGCCCACCCCCCCCCATCCCCCCCCACACCCACATCCCACCCCACCACCCCCCCCCCACCCCATCCCCCCTTCTCCACCCCCACCCTCCATTCTCCTCCACCACCCCCACCCCCACCCTCCATTCTCCACCCCCACCCCCACCCCCACCCTCCATTCTCCACCCCCACCCCACCCCCACCCCACCCCACCCCTCCATCCCCACCCCCACCTCCACCTCCATCCCCACAAAAGATTTCTCTGGATCGAAACCACAATGGAACACATATTATTATTTTTTCATTTAACTGCAATTACTTTTCAATTTCCAAAACTTCATCCTGCGTATAAACTTTGCTGCTGTTATTAAATGTATCTAGCGGCACATCACCGGGGATTTAATTTATGTGCATCTTGTAAAAACATTATTTAACCAAAATTAAATCTACAATGAAATGAAGTGATTATGTTTTAGTGTCTGCCTACTTCAGAAACAAGCAGTGGCTGAAATACATTACTTGGGAGAGGCGATTGAACAACTTGGAATCTGATTCCAGGTTCTTTGGATGAGGAGGCTGTTCCTAAACCATCACAGCTTGGTTTGGGAACAGCTCCATCCAAGACTGCAACATCGCAGAGAATTGTGGACGCAGCCCAGACCATCACACAAACCAAACTCCCTTCCACTGACTCCATCTACACCTCACGCTGCCTCGGCAAGGCCAGCAGCATCATCAAGGACCAGTCGCTGAACCCCGGCCACTCCCTCTTCTCCCCTCTCCCATCGGGCAAGAGGTACAGAAGTGTGAAAACAAACGCACACACACCTCCAGATTCAGGGACAGTTTCTTCCCAGCTGTTATCAGGCAACTGTGAACCATCCCACCACAACCAGAGAGCTGCCCTGAACTACTATCTACCTCATTGGTGACCCTTGGACTAATCTTGATGGGACCTTGCTGGCTTTACCTTGCACTAAACGTTATTCCCTTATCATGTATCTGTACACTGTGGACGGCTCGATTGTAATCATGTATTGTCTTTCCGCTGACTGGTTAGCACGCAACAAAAGCTTTTCACCGTACCTCGGTACACGTGACAATAAACTAATCTGAACTGAACTGAAAATGAAATGGATTTGGATTTACGCAGCCAACTAGAAATTGTGTTAAAATCAGCAACTAAACTTCATTGGCCACGTGAATGAATTTTCAGCGGCAAGGGATAATGTACAGACTTTACTACAGATGTGTTCTGCAATGTTAACCTTTAAGTCCAGATTCATCAAGGGATACAACTCAACAAACAGCTTGTTTCTTCTCTACATCGGCGAGACCAAGCGCAAGATCAGCGATCGTCTCACTGAACACCTCCGCTCAGTCCGTACCTGATCTCCCGGTGGCCCAGCACTTCAACTCCCCCTCCCATTCCCAATCTGACCTCTCTGTCCTGGGCCTCCTCCACTGTCAGAGTGAGGCCCAGCGCAAATTGGAGGAGCAGCACCTCATATTCCGCTTGAGTAGTTTACACCCCAGCGGTATGAACATTGACTTCTCTAACTACAGCCAGCCCTTGCTTTCCCTCTCTCTCCATCCCCTTCCTCTTCCCAGTTCTCCCACTAGTTTTACTGTCTCCGACTACATTTTATCTCTGTCCTGCCCCCTCCCCTGACTCTGCGTCTGAAGAAGGGTCTCGACCCGAAACGTCGCCCATTCCTTCTCTCCAGAGATGCTGCCTGTCCCGCTGAGTTACTCCAGCGTTTTGTGTCTACCCACAAGAAACAGCCCCTCTCTCTGTTTAGTGATAAGAAACTGTAGATGGTGGTTTGCTAAAAAAGGACACAAAATGCTGGAGTAACTCAGCGGGCCAGACAGCGTCTGTGGAATTCTCTGCCTCAGTGGAGGCTGGTTCTCTGGATGCTTTCAAGAGAGAGCTAGATAGGGCTCTTAAAGATAGCGGAGTCAGGGGATATGGGGAGAAGGCAGGAACGGGGTACTGATTGGGGATGATCAGCCGTGATCACATTGATTGGCGGTGCTGGCTCGAAGGGCCAAATGGCCTCCTCCTGCCCCTATTGTCTATTGTCGATGGAGAGAAGGTGACGTTTCTGGTCGAGACCCTCGGGTGGTTAAATCCCACACATTCTGCGTGCTGAGTGGGGGTGGGCATGGGTTAACGAAACGCGGTCCAGAAATGTCACCGCGCGCCCAGACCCTACGCGGCAGAGAGCGATGGAATCTACATCGAGTGCGTTGCATAATTCCCTGGGTTTATCCAAGAATGAGACCAAATGCATCTCTGGAGCACGGAGCGACTAAAGCCAGTGCTGTGGATACACGGAGGACATGGGTTTGAGGAGAGGCGCGGTTAGGAATTACAAGCAGAGAGAACGCCTGCAGAAAGGAGTGATAAAAGGAACGGGCAGACAATGGAGGCGGCAATGTGCAATTCAAGGGCAGATAATCCTTCACAGACAGTCAGCGCTTTAATAAAGAATCTGTGGAGAGGACAAGGTGGCAGCCATGATCAGCACTGATTGTAAAACACATCAGTGTGTTCAAATCCCACTGGGTCCGTGTGTCTGTGATTCCCCCATCCCACTCCATGCCCACCCCCCCTTAACCAACCCCCCCCTCACCAACCCCTCCTCAACCCCCCACTCCATGCCCACCACCTTCACCATGACCCATTTCAACACACCCCCACCCCTCACCAGCACACCCCTTCCTCACCTTAACACCCCACACTCACCACCCCGTCTCATCCTCCCCTCACCACCCCCACTCCATGCCCACCCCCCCCCTAACCAACCCCCCCCCTCATCACCCCCCTCACCCCCTCATCACCCCCCTCACCTCACCCCCACCCCCTCATCACCCATCGCCCTCATCCTCCACTCACCACCCCCCCTCCCTGTGAGTGTGCTACTTGTGAGTGTGTGCGGTATGTGAGCATGCAGTGTGCAAGTGTGCCACACATGAGCGTGCACCCTGTGTGCTCACGGCAAGCAGATGTGCCCCGTGTAAGTGTGCCCCGTGTATGCGTGCAATGTGTGAGCATGAGTGTGTGTGAACTGGTGTGTTGCGTGCTGGTGTGCACAGTGTAAGTGTGCAATGTGTGAGCACGGGGCTTGCGAGAAGGTTCACCAGACTGATTCCTGGGATGTCAGGACTTTCATATGAAGAAAGACTGGATAGACTCGGCTTGTACTCGCTAGAATTTAGAAGATTGAGGGGGGATCTTATAGAAACTTACAAAATTCTTAAGGGGTTGGACAGGCTAGATGCAGGAAGATTGTTCCCGATGTTGGGGAAGTCCAGAACAAGGGGTCACAGTTTAAGGATAAAGGGGAAATCCTTTAGGACCGAGATGAGAAAAAAAAATTTCACACAGAGAGTGGGGAATCTGTTGAATTCTCTGCCACAGAAGTTAGTTGAGGCCACAGTTCATTGGCTATATTTAAGAGGGAGTTAGATGTGGCCCTTGTGGCTAAAGGGATCAGGGGGTATGGAGAGAAGGCAGGTACAGGATACTGAGTTGGATGATCGGCCATGATCATATTGAATGGCGGTGCAGGCTCGAAGGGCCGAATGGCCTACTCCTGCACCTATTTACTATGTTTCTATGTGAGATCGCAGCATATGAGTGTGCACAGTGTAAGTGTGCAATGTGTGAGCATGAGTGAGTGTGAACGTGTAGCGTGCTGGTGTGCACTGTGTGAGTGTGCCCTGCCCATTACACCACGGCTAACTGGCGATCCCATTCCCCTCCCAGTCTCCGCAGATAAGGGGCAGGAGAGAGAGGGAGAGATCAGCATTGATATTGAGTCGTTGGCTTCTCAAGACCTCCCGAGGAGACGTGCATGAAATGAGTTCTGAACTGTGATCACAGTTGTTTTGCCAGCAGACGATGCAGCCTGCAATCAGCCCCGCAAACAGCAAGGGGAATAACGATCTTCTGCTACTCACCGCATTGATTGAGGCATCCAGCACCCGGGTCACAGTGGCGCAGCGGTAGAGTTGCAGCCTTGTGCCCCTGTCCCACTTGGGAAACCTGTACGGAAACCTCTGGAGACTTTGCGCCCCACCCAAGGTTTCCGTGCGGTTCCCGGAGGTTTTCGTCAGTCTCCCTACCTGCTTCCACTACCTGCAACCTCCGGCAACCGCCTGCAACCTCCGGGAACCGCACGGAAACCTTGGGTGGGGCGCAAAGTCTCCAGAGGTTTCCGTTCAGGTTTCCCAAGTGGGATTACAGTGAACGCAGCGCCGGAGACCCGGGTTCCATCCCGACTACGGGCACCGTCTGTACGGAGTTTGGACGTACACCCCCCCCCCCACCTGACCTTCGGGTTCCTCCCACACTCCAAAGACGGCAGATTTGCAGGTCAGTTGACTTGGTGTAAGTGTAAATTGTCCCCAGTGTGTGTAGGATAGTGTTAGTGTGCGGGGATCGCTGGTCGGCGTGGTGGGCCGTAGGGCCTGTTAGTCACGCTGAATCTCTAAACTAAAAACCCAACAAAACTAACCCTCGCCTCTATTGTGGAGCAAGTGATGTCCAGTAGTGGGGAACATGAGGTGGGGTGTGAGGGGGGGGTGTGGGGGTGAGGGGAGGGGGGTCCTGTCCCAATTGGGTGAGTCGTCCCGTTGGCAGCCGTACGCCCTCAGTCCCGACACTAGTGAGGCTGACACACCTCCGACAGACCAAGATCAACGTACTGGGACTGGACCCAGAATGATAGTTTCGTTCAGTGTTCAGTTTAGTTTCCCTGGTCAATTCGTCCCTTCCCACCCAAACCGCCCCCTCCCCCGGGCACTTTTCCCTTGCAACCGCAGGAAATGCTACACTTGTCGCTTTACCTCCCCCCTCGACTCCACCCAAGGACCCAAGCAGTCTTTCCAGGTGCGACAAAGGTTCACCTGCATCTCCTCCAACCTCATCTATTGCATCCGCTGCTCTAGATGTCAGCTGCTCTACATTGGTGAGACCAAGCGTAGGCTTGGCGATGGCTTCGCCCAACACCTCCGCTCGGTCCGCAATAACCAACCTGATCTCCCGGTGGCTCAGCACTTCAACTCCCCCTCCCATTCCGAAACCGACCTTTCTGTCCTGGGCCTCCTCCATGGCCAGAGTGAGACCCACCGCAAACTGGAGGAGCAGCACCTCATATTCCGCTTGGGCAGTCTGCACCCTAGCGGTATGAACATTGACTTCTCCAATTTCAGGTAGTCCCTGCTTTCTCCCTCCTTCCCCTCCCCTTCCCAGCTCCCCCACAGCCCACAGTCTCCACCTCCACCTTTCTTCTTCCCACCCCCCCCCCACATCAGTCTGAAGAAGGGTCTCGACCCGAAACGTCACCTATCCCATCGCTCCATAGATGCTGCCTCACCCGCTGAGTTTGTCCAGCATTTTTGTCTACCTTCGATTTTTCCAGCATCTGCAGTTCTTTCTTAAACAGTTTAGTTTTGTTTTGTTTAGTTTAGAGATACAGCGCGGAAACAGGCCCTTCGGCCCACCGGGTCTGTGCCGACCAGCGATCCCCGCACATTAACACTATCCGACACCCAACTAGGGACAATTTTTACATTTCCACCAGGTCAATTAACCTACAAACCTGCACGTCTTTGGAGTGTGGGAGGAAACCGAAGATCTCGGAGAAAACCCACGCGGGTCACGGGGAGAACGTGGGTTTTATTGGGCTATACCCACTCTGTGGGCTGTGGGAGAAACCTCTCCTGTCCATTTTACTGTCCAAAAGTCTTCTAAAAGCCGTGATAATATCCACTTCTGCGGCTTTCTCTGGCTGCTATTTCCAGATACCGACCACCCTCCGGGTGAAACCTTTGCCCCTGCAGCCCTTCGTAGATCTCTCCCCTCTCCAATTAAGACGTTGCCCTCTAGTTCTAGAATCTTCTACTTTGGGAAAGCGTTCACAGTGAGTGGAGAATAAATATTTAGAGGGAAATGAGTCAAATGGTGGCACAAGTGTTTTATTGTCATGTGTCCTAAACAGGACAAGGACATTCTTACTTGCAGCTCCACAACAGAACATGTGAACATAGTACACCGTAAACAATATAATGACTAAAAAGGTGGACAAAAATGCTGCCTCACCCGCTGAGTTTCTCCAGCATTTTTGTCTACCTTCGATTTTACCAGCATCTGCAGTTCCTTCTTAAACATTCACCAGCAGGATCAGTCTCGTAGACCTCCTCTGGACCCTCTCCAATGCCAGCACATCACTCCTCAGATATGGAGCCCAATACTGCTCAATGGCTTGTAAGGGTCCCTCGGTTCAAAGATATTGAGTACTGCTTTACCGGAATGCCAGCTTCTCACGAATGAGGCACAAAAATGCTGGAGTAACTCAGCATCCCTGGAGAGAAGGAATGGGTGATGTTTCGGGTCGAGACCCTTCTTCAGAAGTATAGTTTAGTTTAGAAATACAGCGCAGAAACAGGCCCTTCGGCCCACCGAGTCTGTGCCGGCCAGCGATCCCCGCACATTAACGCTATCCTACACACACTAGGGACAATTTACAATTTTACCAAAGCCAATTTATCTACAAACCTGCACGTCTTTGGAGTGTGGGAGGAAACCGGAGAACCCAGTTAAAACCCACGGGGAGAACGTGCAAACTCCATACAGACAGCACCCGTGGTCAGGATCGAACCCGGGTCTCTGGAGCTGTGAGGCAGCAACTCTACCGCTGCACCAACCTGCCACTCTTGCTGCCTGTCCCGCTGAGGTTCCGTGTAAGGCAGCAACCACAGATCCTGAAGAAGGGTTTTGGCCCCGAAACGTTGCCTATTTCCTTCGCTCCATAGATGCTGCTGCACCCGCTGAGTTTCTCCAGCATTTTTGTCTACCTTCGATTTTCCAGCATCTGCAGTTCCTTCTTAAAAACTACAGATCCTTCTTAGACAGTCATAGCGTGGAAACAGGCCCTTCGGCCCAACTAGCCCACACTGACCAACATGTCCCAGCTACACTAGTCAATGAGGTGCATAGCTAGCCAACATGTCCCAGCTACACTAGTCAATGAGATACATAGCTGGCCAACATGTCCCAGCTACACTAGTCAATGAGATACATAGCTGGCCAACATGTCCCAGCTACACTAGTCAATGAGATACATAGCTGGCCCACATGTCCTAGCTACACTAGTCAATGAGATACATAGCTGGCCAACATGTCCCAGCTACACTAGTCAATGAGATACATAGCTGGCCAACATGTCCCAGCTACACTAGTCAATGAGGTACATAGCTGGCCAACATGTCCCAGCTACACTAGTCAATGAGATACATAGCTGGCCAACATGTCCCAGCTACACTAGTCAATGAGATACATAGCTGGCCCACATGTCTTGGTTTCTTGGTTTCTTGGTCCTCCAAAATATTCCAAATGGAATTTAAAGTGGAGGTGCCCTGCATCGGGGGGTTCAATCCCAGCTCACTCGGGGTCTCGTTGAACCTTTCGCGTTCTTTGGAGCTTCCCGACATCAGTCTCTACCACAGACTGCGAGCTCCTTCCAATGACATCCATAAAGACCCCAGCTACACGAGTACACTTCACACGAATGAGCAGGCATTAAAGGGAGGGGAGGTGGCCGGCGCTATATAAATGCAAGTCTTTTTATTTTTTCTCTCACTTGCCCGGCACCAGGATTGCCGGCTTGGTTCATGCATTGAAATCAGTTTGGGCTTTTCATACACTCATCAATTATGTTTAACATGTGTTAAGCAGCTTCTCCTGTACAGGAGATAATTACGGGGATTAATTATTCATGCTGCAGTAATTGTGATTCAATACTGATGCGGCCGCATAATGGCTGCCAGCCCAGGTGGAGTAATTAAAAATAGAAAGGAACAGACAGTCGCACAGAGACAAGTGTCACACAATTAACACATTACAGCCACGGTAATGGCTAACACCATTGTTGTGCTTCCATCGTCCTCACATTGATGAGCAGAGGATGCAAGGGTGATTGTGCGTGTGTGTACGTGTACACGTGAGTGTGTGTGTGTACCTGTGTGTGTGTACCTGTGTGTGTGTGTACCTGTGTGTGTGTGTGTGTACCTGGGTGTGTGTGTGTGTGTGTACCTGTGTGTGTATGTATCTGTGTGTGTGTACCTGTGTTTGTGTGTGTACCTGTGTGTGTGTGTACCTGGGTGTGTGTGTACCTGGGTGTGTGTACCTGGGTGTGTGTACCTGTGTGTGTGTACCTGTGTGCGTGTGTACCTGTGTGTGTATGTATCTGTGTGTGTGTGTGTACCTGTGTGTGTGTGTACCTGGGTGTGTGTACCTGTGTGTGTATCTGTGTGTGTGTGTACCTGTGTGTGTGTACCTGTGTGTGTATCTGTGTGTGTGTGTACCTGTGTGTGTGTGTACCTGTGTGTGTGTGTACCTGTGTATGTGTGTACCTGTGTGTATGTACCTATGTGTGTGTACCTGTGTGTGTATCTGTGTGTGTGTGTACCTGTGTGTGTGTGTACCTGTGTGTGTGTGTACCTGTGTATGTGTACCTGTGTGTGTGTGTGTACCTGTGTGTGTATCTGTGTGTGTGTGTACCTGTGTGTGTGTGTACCTGTGTGTGTGTGTACCTGTGTGTGTGTGTACCTGTGTGTGTGTGTACCTGTGTGTGTGTGTACCTGTGTGTGTATGTACCTATGTGTGTGTGTACCTGTGTGTGTGTGTGTACCTGTGTGTAGGTGTACCTGTGTGTAGGTGTACCTGTGTGTAGGTGTACCTGTGTGTGTGTGTACCTGTGTGTGTGTACCTGTGTGTGTGTACCTGTGTGTGTGTACCTGTGTGTGTGTGTACCTGGGTGTGTGTGCCCATGTGTGTGTGTGCGCGTGTGTACCTGTGTGTATATGTGCGCACGTGTGTGTGCATGTGAGTGTGTGTGCATGCGTACATGTGTGTATGTGTGCGCATGTGTGTGTATTTGAAAGTACAGGTGTGTACGTGTGCACATGTGTGTGCATTTGTGTGTGATCCCGTCGGTATCTGAGTGTGTGTGTGAGTATATGTGTGTGAGTGTGAGTGTGTGTGTGAATCTGTGTGGTGTATGTGTGTATGTATATGTGTGACTGTATGTTGTGTGTGTATGTCTGTTTGTGTGTGTGGTGTGACAATACACAATAGACAATAGGTGCAGGAGTGGCCATTCGGCCCTTCGAGCCAGCACCGCCATTCAATGTGATCATGGCTGATCATCCCCAATCAGTACCCCGTACCTGCCTTCTCCCCATATCCCCTGACTCCGCAATATTTACGAGCTCAATCTAGCTCTCTCTTGAAAGTATCCAGAGAACCTGCCTCCACCGTCCTCTGAGGCAGAGAATTCCACAGACTCACCGCTCTCTGTGAGAAAAAGTGTTTCCTCGTCTCCGTTCGAAATGGCTTACCCCTTATTCTTAAACTGTGTGTGGCCCCTGGTTCTGGACTCCCCCAACATCGGGAACATGTTTCCTGCCTCTAGCGTGTCCAAACCCTTAACAATCTTATATGTTTCAATGAGATGCCCTCTCATCCTTCTAAACTCCAGAGTGTACAAGCCCAGCTGCTCCATTCTCTCAGCATATGACAGTCCCGCCATCCCGGGAATTAACCTTGTAAACCTACGCTGCACTCCCTCAATAGCAAGAATGTCCTTCCTCAAATTAGGGGACCAAAACTGCACACAATACTCCAGGTGTGGTCTCACTAGGGCTCTGTACAACTGCAGAAGAATTAACCTGAAGAAGGGTCTCGACCCAGAACGTCTCGACCCAGAGATGCTGCCTGACCCGCTGGGTTACTCCAGCATGTTTGTATCTACCTTCGACTGAAACCAGCATCTGCAGTTCCTTCCCACAAGTGAATTAGATGTAAAATGTATTTTGACACATCTTGTGCATCAACGCACACACACACACGTGTACGACAGAATGAACTAAACGCCTTTGATTCACTGAGTAACACCAAGCCTTTCCACATGTACAGGAGAATAGAACAGCGTAGCAGGTCAAACACAGCAGCGAATCACTCATTCACTCACCTGCGACAGGCCTAGATAGATGGACACGGTCTCGGAAATGTACAAAAACTTTGCTTCCCGGTTTAGTGCAAAAATAAAACCATCCAGGGACTGCAGAGGAAGGGAGAAGGAAAATAAAATTAGAATCATTTGAAATATAATAATGAATTTGCACAAAGGCTGGTAACACACAAAGGGTGGTGGGTGTGTGGAACGAGCTGCCAGAGGAGGTAGTTGAGGCTGGGACTATTTAAGTCCAATGTTTAAGAAACAGTTGGACAGGTACATGGATAGGACAGGTTTGGAGGGATATGGACCAAACGCAGGTAGGTGGGACTAGTGTTGATGGGACACTAGTGGATAGTTATATGGATGGGAAAGGAATGGAGGGTTATGGTCTGAGCGCAGGTATATGGGACTAGGGGAGATTATGTGTTCGGCACGGACTAGAAGGGTCGAGATGGCCTGTTTCCGTGCTGTAATTGTTATATGGTTATATGGTTATATGGTTATGTTGGCCAGTGTGGGCGAGTTGGGCCGAAGGGCCTGTTTCCACGCTGTATCACTCTGTGACTCTATGACATACACGAGGATTTCCGGGTAGGAAGTACAATCAGATATCCATCAGTCTGAAGAAGGGTCTCAACCCGAAACGTCACCCATTCCTTCTCTCCAGAGATGCTGCCTGTCCCGCTGAGTTACTCCAGCATTTTGTGTCTATCTTTTCTTTAAGTGCGATCATATATATCCTGATTGTAGAGGAGAGCCCCGAAACTTTCAACCAAGCTGTATTTATTTAATTGAAAATTAAGAAGTGAGCTTAGACTTTAGATTTAGAGATACAGAATGGGACCTTTAGCCCACCCTACCCTCACCATTTCACATGAGTTCTATGTGGAACAAGGAACTGCAGATGCTGGTTTACACCAATGATAGACAAAATCAGGAACATGTTTGAATAGACAATAGACAATAGTCTATTCGAAGGGCCGAATGGCCTTCTCCTACACCTATTGTCTATTGTATCAAGCTTTTCCCTCTCCCCTGACTCTTAGTCTGAAGAAGGGTCTCGACCCAAAACGGTTATTCCCGATGTTGGGGAAGTCCAGAACTAGGGGTCACACAGTTTAAGGATAAGGGGGAAATCTTTTAGGACCGAGATGAGAAAAACATTTTTCACACAGAGAGTGGTGAATCTGTGGAATTCTCTGCCACAGAAGGTAGTTGAGGCCACACAGTTCATTGGCTATATTTAAGAGGGAGTTAGATGTGGCCCTTGTGGCTAACGGGATCAGGGTGTATGGAGAGAAGGCAGGGATGGAACACTGAGTTGGATGATCAGCCATGATCATATTGAATGGTGGTGCAGGTTCGAAGGGCCGAATGGCCTACTCCTGCACCTATTTTCTATGTTTCTATGTCACCCATTCCTTCTCTCCAGAGATGCTGCCTGTCCCGCTGAGCGACTTCAACTTTTTGTGTCTACGTTCGATACTCATTTAGCAGAGGGCTTCACTGCACCTCAGAGCACAAGGGGCTGGAGAGGTTTCGACAGTGGAGAGGTCTCAGTTAGTGGATTTAATTTAAAAAACGTGTGATTAATGGGAGAGTGGGTGTTAATGGGTGTTTTCTTCCTTATACGCGTTAAAGGAATTCTCCGCCGCGCCTCTCGCTGTGAGATATCTTAGAAGATAAAATGATATCAGATAAGGCCAGTAATGAGCAGGAGCAAGATGCAGTAAATAGACACGGAATATCACTCACGCACTGACTCGCCCGCCGATCCTTGTGCAGGGAGGAACTGCAGATGCTGGTTTAAATCAAAGGCAGACACAATAGACAGGAGTAGGCCATTCAGCCCTTCGAGCCAGCACCGCCATTCATTGTGTTCAAGCAGGAACTGCAGATGCTGGAAAATCGAAGGTACACAAAAAAGCTGGAGAAACTCAGCGGGTGCAGCAGCATCTATGGAGCGAAGGAGATAGGCAACGTTTCGTCCCGAAACCCTTCAGGAAGGAAATAGGTAACGTTTCGGGCCGAAACCCGGAAGGGTTTCGGCCCGAAACGTTGCCTATTTCCTTCGCTCCATAGATGCTGCTGCACCCGCTGAGTTTCTCCAGCTTTTACTGGTACATTGCTGATCATCCCCAATCAGTACCCCGTTCCTGCCTTCTCCCCATATCCCCTGATCCCGCTATCTTTAAGAGCCCCTATCTAAAGGGCCTGTCCTACTTTCACAACCTTTTTTAACTCGTGGACATTTTTCATCAGGCTAGAAAAACGCCCCGACCTACTTGTTTAAGAATAAGAGGTAAGCCTTTTAGAACGGAGACGAGGAAACACTTTTTCTCACAGAGAGTGGTGAGTCTGTGGAATTCTCTGCCTCAGAGGGCGGTGGAGGCAGGTTCTCTGGATGCTTTCAAGAGAGAGCTGGATAGGGCTCTTAAAGCTATTGGAGTCAGGGGATAGAAACATAGAAAATAGGTGCAGGAGTAGGCCATTCGGCCCTTCAAGCCTGCACCGCCATTCAATATGATCATGGCTGATCATCCAACTCAGTATCCCATCCCTGCCTTCTCTCCATACCCCCTGATCCCTTTATCCACAAGGGCCACATCTAACTCCCTCTTAAATATAGCCAATGAACTGGCCTCAGAGGGCGGTGGAGGCATGTTGAAAAATCTTCACGAGTCTTCCCGAGCTTACCGCGTTTCCCGAGTACCTGCCGATAGCGTTACGAGCCGCTAAGAGACGTCCCCGAGCTCTGACGTACCCGCTACGTACATTCTCCGTGCTTACCCCGAGTTTTAACTCGGGAGAGCTCTTGAATGAACTCATACCGTGGGACAGGGCTATAAGGGTTTGGACACGCTAGAGGCAGGAAACATGTTCCCCATTGGGAACATTTTTCCTGCATCTAGCTTTGATCATTTTATATGTTTCTATAAGAAACCCCCTCATCCTTCTAAACTCCAGTGAATACAAGCCTAGTCTTTTCAATCTTCCTGAGGTTGATCGTAAATGCACCCAATGAGTTTGTTAGTAGGGGAGCAGAGTTTGTGGGCTCCAACACCTTTTTGTCTTGCACGTGTGTGTTGTCTTGAACAAGCACCATCTGGTAAGCATTAAAGGGAGAGCAGACTACGAGTGCAGAGCCACAGATGATGATTTATGTTCAGCCACTGGGAGTGGGCTGACCTGACAGCTCAAGAGGAACAGTGTCGTGGAGAGAATTATGGCCACTGCTCTTAGTCACACGTCCCGCGCGTTAGATGGGGGATTAAAGTGATAAGGATAATAATTCTCCTTAACCCTTCCAAGATCAACCAGAGATGCAGCACAGAAACAGGCCCTCCGAGCCCGCTCCGACCAGCGATCCCCGCACACTAACACTATCCTACACACACTAGGGACAGTTTTAACTCTTCACTCCAAGCCCAATTTACCTACAAGCCTCTATGTCCTTGGAGTGTGGGAGGAAACCGGAGCCCCCCGGGGAAATCCCACGCGGGTCACGGGGAGAACGTACAAACTCCGTACAGACAGCACCCGTAGTCAGGATCGAACCCGGGTCTCTGGAGCTGTGAGGCAGCAACTCTACCGCTGCGCCACCGTGCCGACCCTGGTGACAGCATGAATTAACTGAGGGACGGTTAAAGGTGTTAAGAAGGCGCAGTGCGTAGAGCCGCGGCCACGTGACGTCGGAGACTCGGTTCGATCCTGACCTCGGGTGCTGTCTGTGTGTGGAGTTTGCACGTTTTCCCTGTGACCACGTGGGTTTCCTCTGGGTGCTCCGGTTTCATAGATGGAAACATAGAAAATAGGTGGAGGAGGAGGCCATTCGGCCCTTCGAGCCAGCACCGCCATTCAATGTGATCATGGCTGATCGTCCCCTATCAATAACCCGTGCCTGCCTTCTCCCCATATCCCTTGACTCCACTAGCCCCTAGAGCTCTATCTAACTCTCTCTTAAATCCATCCAGTGACTTGGCCTCCACTGCCCTCTGTGGCAGGGAATTCCACAAATCCACAACTCTGGGTGAAAAAAAAAATTCTCACCTCAGTCTTAAATGACCTCCCCTTTATTCTAAGACTGTGTGGCCCCTGGTTCTGGACTCGCCCAACATTGGGAACATTTTTCCTGCATCTAGCTTGTCCAGTCCTTTTATAATTTTATATGCTTCTATAAGTATCCCCCTCATCCTTCTAAACTCTGGTGAATACAAGCCTAGTCTTTTCAATCTTTCCTCATATGACAGTCCCGCCATCCCAGGGATCAATCCTCCCACATCCCAAAGATGTGCGGGTTTGTAGGTTAATTGGCCCCTCTGTAAGTTGTTCCTGGTTTGTCATCAGTGGATGAGAACATGTGGAAATATAGAACTAGCATGAACGGGTGATCGATGGTTGGCATGCACTCGCTGGGCTGAAGGGCCTGTTTCCATAGCTTTTGACTCACTGATTCCAACTTCACCACACAATTTATTTCACAACAAAAGTATTCTACGCCTCCACAATATTCTGGCCTCAGGCGCTGCCTGTGTGCAGTTTGCACGCTCTCCCTGCGACCATGTGGGCTTCCTCCTGGTGTTCTGGCCTCTGCCCACATCCCAAAGATCTCCAATCTAAACTAAACTAAATAAGCCACACTCGAAGGAAGATGACACACAAACAGAAGGGGCTTGCGGGTGAGCAGAGGGGGACATCTCCTGCCTCTGAATTCAGGGGCAGGGGATTCATGTTCAGAGCGGGCTGGGTAATGGGAGTCAGGCATTTGTGGGCCACGAATAACCGAGTGCTCTTGGTACAACGCATGGCATGGATGAATGAAAATCAATGCATCTGTCACCTGCTGTTGGAGGCCTGACCTTTGCTGAAATGAACCTGGTGCCGACCAATCTCACAGCCTCGTGCGAAGCTCTTGCAAGAGGTCAGAATCCTCGGCTACTTAGACATTCCTGCCGCGGGCCAGACAGGCTGCATCTCCGCTGCATATTCATCGATCCTTCACCAGCATCTGCTCTTAGAGTCATAGAGTGAGACTGCGTGGAAAAACAGGCCCTTCGGCCCAACATGTTCCTGCTACAGAATAAGCTCCCATCTTAAGAATAAGGGGTAGGCCGGTTAGTTAAGAATAAGGGGGGGGGGGGTCGGCCATTTGGGACTGAGATGAGGAAAATCTTTTTCACCCAGAGAGTTGTGACTCTGTGGAATTCTCTGCCACAGAAGGCAGTGGAGGCCAATTCACTGGATGTATTCACAAAAGAGTTAAACCCCTGCCCCACTGTACGAGTTCACTCCAAGAGCTCTCCCCGAGTTTTCCCTGATTCCAACTCGGAGATTTACGGTAATGGCCGCTCGTCGGTACTCGGGGCTCTCGTGGACATTGTTCAACATGTTGAAAAATCTTCACGAGTCTTCCCGTGCTTACCTGCCGTTAGCGAGTCTTCCCGAGTACCTGCCGTTAGTGCTACGAGCCGCTAAGAGACGTCCCCGAGCTCCGACGTACCCGCTACGTTCATTCTCCTTGCTTACCACGAGTTTGATTTGTTTTAAAACTCGGGAGAG
>NW_022630624.1:18027-33027 GCF_010909765.2 Amblyraja radiata | reverse complement strand
AATGCTGGAGTAACCCACCCGGTCAGGCAGCATCTCTGGAGAAGTGTTAGTTGTACAGGGTCTTGGTGAGACCACACCTGGAGTATTGCGTACAGTTTTGGTCTCCTAATCTGAGGAAAGACATTCTTGCCATAGAGGGAGTACAGAGAAGGTTCACCATACTGATTGCTGGGATGTCAGGACTTTCATATGAAGAAAGACTGGATAGACTCGGCTTGTACTCGCTAGAATTTAGAAGATTGAGGGGGGATCTTATAGAAACTTACAAAATTCTTAAGGGGTTGGACAGGCTAGATGCAGGAAGATTATTCCCGATGTTGGGGAAGTCCAGAACAAGGGGTCACACAGTTTAAGGATAAGAGGGAAGTCTTTTAGGACCGAGATGAGAAAAAAAAAATTCACACAGAGAGTGGTGAATCTGTGGAATTCTCTGCCACAGAAAGTCGTTGAGGCCACAGTTCATTGGCTATATTTAAGAGGGAGTCAGATGTGGCCCTTGTGGCTAAAGGGATCAGGAGGTGTGGAGAGAAGGCAGGTACAGGATACTGAGTTGGATGATCAGCCATGATCATATAGAATGGCGGTGCAGGCTCGAAGGGCCGAATGGCCTACTCCTGCACCTATTTTCTATGTTTCTATGTTTCTATGTTTCTATGAATGGCGGTGCAGGCTCGAAGGGCCGAATGGCCTACTCCTGCACCTATTTTCTATGTTTCTATGTTTCTATGAATGGCGGTGCAGGTTCGAAGGGCCGAATGGCACCTATTTTCTATGTTTCTATGTCTCGACCCGAAACGTCATCTATTCCCTTCCCCCAGAGATGCTGCCCCCTTCGCCCAGACCCGCTGAGTTACTCCAGCACTCTGTGTCGATCCTCAGGGTGGGAGAGACGGCATCTCTATCTGTCACAACTCTCGACTGCCAGAGGTAACATTTAACACAGGGTCCTTTTGAAAAAAGGGGTAGGAAAATCATAGTTTGGAAAATAATAAGGCAATGTTTTGAAAGAAATGGCACCTGTGATCTAATAGTGAATGAGTGTTGTTTTGCCTGTACAGTGTCTGCAGGAGGTGAGCAAAGATCACTATTTTCGCAGCTGAACCATATTGTTAATTTAACTGTGATTGCTATTTTCACAGCATTCAAGTGCTGGTAATTTATGCAAATCGGGCCTATTCAATATGCAGATTAGGATGCCTGAGGCACCATCATTCAACTCGAATGAAAGGGGAGAAGGGGAGGGGAAATAAAACAACAGCTTCTTTCTCTGCTGCCCTGAACTTCTGCAGCAGCGGAGGATGGGAGGCACTGCAGTCTGTGGCAAGTGGGGGAACGGAGAGAGAAGCAGGCTGGAATAATCCTTAAGGGGCTGTCCCACCTGGTGTTTTTTTCGGCGACTGCCGGCATTATTGACTGACGCATCAGGTCACCGAAAAATTCGTGGCGTGATGGCGTTCGACACGCGGTGGGTCTTTTTTCCCCCCAAGTGTCGCAACGTTTTTTTTGTATTTTGAAATGTTCAAAATGCGTGTGCCATTAAAGTTGCCAGGGGTTTAAATGGGATGGAAAAAGGTCGGAGAAACCCCCTCTAGTCGAAAGGAGCCTGAAGACTGCAACAACCAGGTTCAGGAATAGCTACTTCCCCTCAGCCATCAGGCTATTAAACCTGGCTCGGACAAAACTCTGATTATTAGCAACCACTTTCTGTTATTTGCACTATCAGTTTATTTATTCATGTGTGTATATATTTATATCATGGTATATGGACACATTTATCTGTTTTGTAGTAAATGCCTACTATTTTCTGTGTGCTTAAGCAAAGCAAGAATTTCATTGTCCTATACAGGGACACATGACAATAAACTCACTTGAACTTGAACTTGGATTGTGTCGGAAGGAGCTGCAGATGCCGGTTTGAACCGAAGCTAGGCACAAAAGGCCGGAGGAACTCAGCGGGGATGGGCAGCATCTCTGGAGAGAAGGAACGGGTGACGTTTCGGGTCGAGACCTTTTCCTTCAGCCACCGGAATGAGTGCGGGGCCAACTTCAAGTGTCCCATCCAGCCTAGCTGCCTGCACTTATTCTGAAGTAATGTTTGTGTCTTGGCATTTCTGGAGAGGATTCACATCGACTCATAAAGTCATAGAGGGATATAGTGTGGGACCAGGCCCTTCAGCCCACACCAGCCAACATGTCCCACCGGCTAGCCGGTGGGACATGTTGGCTGATGTGGGCTGAACTTGAGACCCTTCTATAGATTAGAGCTTGCTGCACATCCCTTAAGTCACTCATACTACTGGTCCGCCCACAGGCTTATTAGTGAGCTCTCTCTCTCTAGCTAGACTAGCTGAATGCATGGAGATGAAAGCACCTTGTGTTTCCTCCACGGATCGAAGGTAGACAAAAATGCTGGAGAAACTCAGCGGGTGCAGCAGCATCTATGGAGCGAAGGAAAGAGGCGACGTTTCGGGCCGAAACCCTTCTTCAGACTGATGGATCTCCTTCTCTCCATAGGTGCTGCTGCACCCGCTGAGTTTCTCCAGCATTTTTGTCTACCTTCGATTTTCCAGCATCTGCAGTTCCTTCTTAAACACTTTGTTTCCTCCACGGAGTTGCCTAATGAAAGACTATGGATTCTAATCACTATGTGTGAGTCTGATTATTTCCTGCAACTTCTTCAGACAAGGATGGATTGTTTCCTTGCTGATGTTAGGCGGGGATTGGATGCTGGCCAAGTCAATGGAGCCGAGATCTCCTCGACAGACATCAACCTGGAACAAGGACATGCAGGGAATGGGGGGGGGACTCACAATAGATCACACAAGATCAGTCTATCTACTGTAGGTACCACATATGGCACAGACATTGTGGGCCGAAGGGCCTGCTCCTGTTCTGTGCTGTACAACGGTCTACGCAGAAAAGCAGCCATTCGGCCCATCGGCCCCTGTGCTGTCTCCTTGAACGTGGACCAACTTCACGGCCCCTCATCAACCATGGTTCCATCCTGACCTGAGTGTTAATCCAATAGACAATAGGTGCAGGAGTAGAGGCCATTCGGCCCTTCGAGCCAGCACCGCCATTCAATACGATCATGGCTGATCATCCCCAATCAGTACCCCGTTCCTGCCTTTAGAACTTTAGAAGGATGAGGGGGGGGGGGACCTCATTGAAACGCACAGAATGGTGAAAGGCCTTGATAGAGTGGATGTGGAGAGGATGTTTCCACTACAGGGAGAGTCTAGGACTAGAGGGCACAGCCTCAGAATTAAAGGACTTACTTTTAGGAAGGAGATGAGGAGACATTTCTTGAGTCAGAGGGTGGTGAATCTGTGGAATTCTTTGCTGTGGAGGCTGTCAATGGATATTTTTAAGGCAGAGATAGATAGATTGTTGATTAGTGCGGGTGTCAGAGGTTATGGGGAGAAGGCAGGAGAATGGAGCGAAGGGCCTGTCCCATTGTACGAGCTAATTCCAGAGTTCTCCCGAGTTTCCCCTGATCCGAACTCGGAGAATTACGGTAATAGCCGCTCGCAGGTACTCGGGGCTCTCGTGGACATTTTTCAACATGTTGAAAAATCTTCACAAGCTGACCGCGTTTCCCCGAGTACCTGCCGTTAGCGTTACGAGCCGCTAAAAGACGTCCCCGAGCTCCGACGTACCCGCTGCGTACATTCTACCTACTTAATACGAGTTTGATTTTTATTTAAACTCGGGAGATCTCTTGAATTACCTTGTACAGTGGGACAGCCCCATTTAGGTGGGAGAGATAGAATCAGCCACGATTGAATGGCGGAGTAGACTTGATGGGCCGAATGGCCTAATTCTGCTCCGATCACATGAATTTATGAACTTATGGGGAAGGAGGAGGGACATTTGAAGGGTGAAGTAGGATTGACAGAATTGGGCTAGCAGGGGCTCGATGGGCCGAATGGATTTCTGACCGTATGACCTCCCCCACACCAGATCCTCCTTAGTTCCTTTCTCACGGCAGCGGCGTCCTCAAGTCCGCGTGGTCTGTCCTCGTCCATCGGTCAGCGCCATTATTGACCGCCGCCGGGCCCTCTCTGGACGCCGACCCAGGCCCCAGACCGTGGGCTCTGCAAACACTGTGCCTCGATACACTTGACCCCGTGCCTCTGGCTCTGGCCACCGTGTCCGAGCCGGTCGGAGGCTAGCGGACACCAGGAAGGGGTTAAAGGGCCGAGCTGCCGGGAGCCCGGCGGATAAACCACGGCATTATTCATCGCAATTGATCTGCTTGACCCGAGTCTGAGGTCCTGCTCTTGACAGACAGCTGTCACGAGCAGTCACGTTAGCCCGGAGAGGCAGCGGGACAAATAGGGCACATCATCTGTCACCGAGGCAAATTAAAGATGACAAATTCACCACTGCTGGGCATTCGCTGCAGATCCTCTCCCCGACCAGCAATGCTACTGTGCGTCTGGGTGGGATGGGCGGGGGGGTTCTGAGTAAGACCCCCCCCCATCCTCACAGTCCTCGCCCTCTCTGCACTCATCGGTACCCTAGTGAGACCACACCTGGAGTATTGTGTGCAGTTTTGGCCCCTAATTTGAGGAAGGACATTCTTGCTATTGAGGGAGCCCAGCGTAGGTTCACCAGGTTAATTCCCGGGATGGCGGGACTGTCATATGCTGAGAGAATGGAGCAGCTGGGCTTGTACACTCTGGAGTTTAGAAGGATGAGAGGGCGTCTCATTGAAACATATAACATTATTAAGGGATTGGACAAGCTAGAGGCAGGAAACATGTTCCCGATGTTGGGGGAGTCCAGAACCAGGGGCCACACACAGTTTAAGAATAAGGGGTAAGCCATTTAGAACGGAGACGAGGAAACACTTTTTCTCACAGAGTGTGGTGAGTCTGTGGAATTCTCTGCCTCAGAGGGCGGTGGAGGCCGGTTCTCTGGATGCTTTCAAAAGAGAGCTAGATAGGGCTCTTAAAGATAGTGGAGTCAGGGGATATGGGGAGAAGGCAGGAACGGGGTACTGATTGGGGATGATCAGCCATGATCACATTGAATGGCGGCGCTGGCTCGAAGGGCCGAATGGCCTCCTCCTGCACCTGTTGTCTATTGTCTATTGACAGTAGGTTCCAAGTCCCAGCGAGCTCTTGTCACAGAGGTTAAGAGCAGGGGATGAAGGGGTTAGGCAGCCGGGCGCGGTGTGTGTTAGAAGCTTGTGGAGAGGATCGGCTGTTCAGACAGTGTTTCTCAGCCCGCTTAATCCCAGCGGGGGTGAATGGGCGGGGGGGGGGGGGGGAACAGGCTTTGTTGAGGTGACTTAGACAGCGCTGACTGCAAACTAACCTTTCCTGCACACAGGGAAATATTGATCGCTGGCCTAGGTCATTAGGTTACGTCCCCTGAGGAAACGCAGCGGAAATTGCGCTCTGCAAAGAGGCGCAGTGGCGCAGCGGGTGGAGCTGCTGCCTCCTAGACCCAGGGGGGTAAGGCTAGCTTCAGTTCACTTTCGTTTATTGCCACGTGGGCCGAGGTACAGTGAAAAGCTTTTTGTTGCGATTCCGCACACCAACACCATAACGACCCACACTAGGGACATTTACACCAAGCCAATTATCCTGCAAACCTGCACGTCTTTGGAGTGTGGGAGGAGGCCGAAGATCTCGGAGAAAACCCACGCAGGTCACGGGGAGAACGTACGGGAAGGAACTGCAGATGCTGGTTTAAACCGAAGATAGACGCAAAGTGCTGGAGTAACTCAGCGAGACAGGCAGCGTCTCTGGAGAGAAGGAATGGGTGACGTTTCGGGTCGAGGCCTTTCTTCAGATTGAAGGTCACAGGGAGAACGTGCAGACTCCGTACAGACAGCAGGCGTAGTCAGGATTGAACCCGGGTCTCTGGCGCTGCAAGACTGTAGCTCTACCGCTATGTAATGGTGGGACGAGAAGCACAGATAAGGTAGACAGTCAGAACGTTTTTTTTGTCCCCTGGGGTGGGGGAATGTCAAAGACTAGATGGTGTAAGCTCACAGTGATTGAGAGAGTCGTGGGTGCCACAGTAAGCTGTGGAGGCCAGGTCAGCGGATATTATCAAGGAGATTGATAGATTCTTGATTAGTACGGGTGTCGGGGTTTATGGGGAGAAGGCAGGAGAATGGGGTTGAGAGGGAAAGATAGATTGATAGATCAGCCATGATTGAATGACGGACTGGACTGGATGGGCCGAATGGCCTAATTCTGCTCCTATCACTTATGGCCTTATGACCTTAAATTGGAACCCACCGTTGACTCCATCTACACTTCACGCTGCCTCAGCCAACATAATCAAGGATAGGCACAAAAAGCTGGAGTAACTCAGCAGGACAGACAGCATCTATGGAGAGAAGGAATGGGTGACGTTTCAGGTCATAGAAACTTAGAAAATAGGTGCAGGAGTAGGCCATTCGGCCCTTCGAGCCTGCACCGCCATTCAATATGATCATGGCTGATCATCCAACTCAGTATCCCATCCCTGCCTTCTCTCTATACCCCCTGATCCCTTTAGCCACAAGGGCCACATCTAACTCCCTCTTAAATATAGCCAATGAACTGTGGCCTCAACTACCTTCTGCGGCAGAGAATTCCACAGATTCACCACTCTCTGTGTGAAAAATGATTTTCTCATCTCGGTCCTAAAAGATTTCCTTCTTATCCTTAAATTGTGACCCCTAGTTCTGGAAGGTCGAGACCCTTTTTCAGACCTTTCTGCTCCTATGTCTTATGAATAGCCGGAGATAGAACATCTGATCCAAGCGTAGATGCTCAGTCTGAAGAAGGGTTTCGGCCCGAAACGTCGCCTATTTCCTTCGCTCCATAGATGCTGCTGCACCCGCTGAGTTTCCCCAGCAATTTTGTGTACCGTAGATGCTCAGTGTTTGGTTCAGTGTCACGTGTACCGAGGTACAGTGAGAAGCTTTTAGTTGAGGAAGATTCCAGTGAGCTGAGAAACTCTGTGTGCCTTCAGAATAAACCCGTTGATAGCAGTACAAAGGCTGAGACACAGAAATCCCATCAATGGAAGATTCTACCATCAAAATCCTGCGGTCTACACCTCCTGTGACAGTTAAAACATTAAGTCGGTTTAGTGGAAGCCCTGGGGAAGGGGGGGAAGATTTCAGAATTTATCAAAATCAATTGCTGATCTGCACTCTGAATGCTAATCACATGAGCAACTTCAGATGCTGCAACCAGGAGCCCAGCAATTCTCCCGTTTAACCCCTGCAGCCACGAAGGTGTGTGTTTAACGGGGCTGATTTGTGGCGCTGGTACCCAGGTTCAACATTGGTGCAGCGGTAGAGTTGCTGCCTCACAGCGCCAGAGTCCCGGGTTCGATCCTGACTACGGGTGCTGTCTGCATGGCTTTTGCACGCTCTCCCTCCGTGGGTTTTCTCCGAGATCGTCGGTTTCCTCCCACACTCCAAAGGCAATAGACAATAGGTGCAGGAGTAGGCCAGTCGGCCCTTCGAGCCAGCACCGCCATTCAATATGATCATGGCTTATCATCCCCAATCAGTACCCCGTTCCTGCCTTCTCCCCATATCCCCTGACTCCGCTATTTTTAAGAGCTCTATCTACCTCTCTCTTGAAAGCATCCAGAGAACCTGCCTCCACCGCCCTCTGAGGCAGAGAATTCCACAGACTCAAAACTCTCTGTGTTTCCTCGTCTCCGTTCTAAATGGCTTACCCCTTATTCTTAAACTGTGGCCCCTGGTTCTGGACTCCCCCAACATCGGGAACATGTTTCCTGCCTCCAGCGTGTCCAAACGCTTAACAATCTTATATGTTTCAATGAGATACCCTCTCATCCTTCTAAACAAGATCCCCTTCTCAGCCCAGCTGCTCCATTCTCTCAGCATATGACAGTCCCGCCATCCCGGGAATTAACCTTGTAAACCTACGCTGGGCTCCCTCAATAGCATCTCCGTTCTAAATGGCTTACCCCTTATTCTTAAACTGTGGCCCCTGGTTCTGGACTCCCCCAACACCGGGAACATGTTTCCTGCCTCTAGACTGTCCAGGTTTGTAGGACACACTAGAGGCCGAGAGGGATAAATGGAGCAGATTTGTTTTGCTTGACAAGATACAAGGATGTGGCTGGGGAAGGGATGGAGGAAAGATCTACAGATTTTGACCTGGAGCTTTTCCCAACTTCACAGCATCCTGATGGTCAGCTTGTGTACAGTTTTGGTCTCCTAATCTGAGGAAAGACATTCTTGCCATAGAAGGTTCACGAGACTGATTCCTGGGATGTCAGGACTTTCATATGAAGAAAGACTGGATAGACTCGGCTTGTACTCGCTAGAACTTACAAAATTCTTAAGGGGTTGGACAGGCTAGATGCAGGAAGATTGTTCCCGATGTTGGGGAAGTCCAGGACAAGGGGTCACAGTTTAAGGATAAGGGGGAAGTCTTTTAGGACCGAGATGAGGAAAACATTTTTCACACAGAGAGTGGTGAATCTGTGGAATTCTCTGCCACAGAAGGTAGTTGAGGCCACAGTTCATTGGCTATATTTAAGAGGGAGTTAGATATGGCCCTTGTGGCTAAAGGGATCAGTGGGTATGGAGAGAAGGCAGGTACAGGATACTGAGTTAGATGATCAGCCATGATCATATTGAATGGCGGTGCAGGCTCGAAGAGGCCTACTCCTGCACCTATTTTCTATGTTTCTATGTTTCTAATGAAGCCTGAAGCACTGGTGCTGGAGGGATATGGACCCAGAAAGCATCGGATCATTTCTATCAATAGATTATTTTACCCAAACAGTGTTGTATGTATCATACTGGTATACAATCCCCGGCCAGTTATTATTTCTCAGTCGATCACTGCCTGGGAAAATTGGTTTTGGAAATAGATTTGCAACAATCGGGCAAATTGGATATTAAGCTGTCAGCTGCCACACGACGTCACGCTCAGCTTTATAGTTGTAGCACGGAAACAGGCCCTTCGGCCCATCAAGCCTGTGCCAACCAGCGATCACCCTGCACACTAGTTCTAGCCCACGGTTTTACAGAAGCCAATTGTCCGACAAGCCTCTGCTTTCTTGTGGGAATGTGGGAGGAATCCGGAGCACCCGGAGAAAACCCACGCAGGTAACAATAATAATAATAATAATATATTTTATTGTCATTGCACAGAAGTGCAACGAGATTTGGTATGCAGCTTCCATCCATAACTTAAATAACTAATAAAATTTAGATTTAGATACCCCGAGAACATGGTTTGTAAAAAGAACAGTAAAATAGTCAAAGGTACACAAAAAAGCTGGAGAAACTCAGTGGGTGCAGCAGCATCTATGGAGCGAAGGAAAAAGGCAACGTTTCAGGCCAAAACACTTCCAATGACTATTAAAATAGTCAAAACAGTTCAACAGACTAAAGTGCAGATGTGTCTGTGCGACGTGACCATCCGAGGGAGACAGTCCAGGTGGAGGGGGGGATGGGGGGCGCTCAGGTTCAGAGCCGCTATAGCTCTGGGAATGAAGCTGTTCCTGAGTCTGGAGGTTCGGGCGTAGAAGGCCTTGTAACGTCTGCCGGAGGGAAGTAGTTCGAACAGTCCGTTACAAGGGTGTAAGGAGTCTTTATGGATGCTGGCGGCCTTCCTGAAGGTCACAGCAAACTCGTTGTGGGGAGAAGGCAGGAGAATGGGGTTGGGGGGGGGAAAGATAGATCTGCCATGATTGAATGGCGGAGTAATAATGGATGGGATTTATATAGCGCCTTTCTAATACTCAAGGCGCTTTACATCGCATTATTCATTCACTCCTCAGTCACACTCGGTGGTGGTAAGCTACTTCTGTAGCCACAGCTGCCCTGGGGCAGACTGACGGAAGCGTGGCTGCCAATCTGCGCCTACGGCCCCTCCGACCACCACCAATCACTCACACACATTCACACACATTCACACACAGGCAAAGGTAGGTGAAGTGTCTTGCCCAAGGACACAACTGACAGTATGCACTCCAAGCGGGATTCGAACCGGCTACCTTCCGGTTGCCAGCCGAACACTTAGCCCATTGTGCCATCTGTCGTCGGAGTAGACAATACGGGCCGAATGGCCTAATTCTGTTCCTAGAACCTATGGAGTTCAGCTCACCCACCCATTTTCTGAATGTTTTTCTCGTTGATTATATTGTTCACAGCGTACTATGTTTACATATTCTGTTGTGCTGCTGCAAGTAAGAATGTCCTTGTTCTGTTTGGGACACATGACAACTCTTAACTCGACTCCAGAGAGGCTGCCTGACCCGCTGAGCTGAGCTACTATCTACCTCATTGGAGACCCTCGGACTATCCTTGATCGGACTTTGCTGGCTTTACCTTGCACTAAACGTTATTCCCTTTATCCTGTATCTGCACACTGTGGACGGCTCGATTGTAATCATGTATTGCCTTTCTGCTGACTGGCCAGCATGCAACAAAAGCTTTTCACTGTACCTCGGTACACGTGACAATCTTACTTTAAGGCAGAGGTAGAGAGGTAGATTTTTGATCAGTACGGGTGTCAGGGGTTATGGGGCGAAGGCAGGAGAATGGGGTTGAGAGGGAGAGATAGATCGGCCATGATTGAATGTCGGAGGGGACTTGATGGGCCGAATGGCCTAATCCTACCCCTATCACTTTATGACCTTATTTTAGTTTAGTTTAGTTTAGAGATACAGCGCGGAAACAGGCCCTTCGGCCCAGCGGGTCCGTGCCGACCAGCGATCCCCGCACACGGACACTATCCTACACCCACTAGGGACAATTTTACATTTACACCAAGCCAATCAACCTACAAAACTGCACGTCTTTGGAGTGTGGGAGGAAACTGAAGATCTGGGAGGAAACCCACGCAGGTCACGGGGAGAACGTGCAAACTCCGTACAGACAGCGCCCGTAGTCGGGATGGAACCTGGGTCTCCGGCGCTGTGAGGCAGTAACTCTACTCGTGACCTTACGGTAATAAACTAGACTGCTAATTAGTCTTCGCTAATATACCAGCATGTGCTGTTCCATCCTACACATAGGAGTTCCCTCTGCCTCACAGAATTGCCACAGCCCCTCCCTGTGGGGGTGAGTCCTTCTGCAGGGCGTGGGGTTTAAACTTGCCTGATGGGCATTGATAGACAAAATAAAAATGGTTTTGTTGGATCAATGGCTCGAAGGCAAAAGGCTGTCAGATAATTGGCAGGAGACTCCGAGGCTGACAGGAGTCATGTAAGATGAATGGGGAGGATTTGGAACGCATGTTGTGAGAGGATAGTTGATTATTAGGGCATATAAGGAGGCCATTCGGCCCATTTAATCCATGCTGGCTCCCAGCACAGCATTCCTGTTATCCGTAGAGGGCAGAGTGCTGGAGTAACTCAGCGGGCCAGGCAGCATCTGTGGAGAACATGGATAGGTGACGTTTCACACAGAGTGCTGGAGTAACTCAGCGGGTCAGGCAGCATCTGTGGAGAACATGGATAGGTGGCGTTTCACACAGAGTGCTGGAGTAACTCAGCGGGTCAGGCAGCATCTGTGGAGAACATGGATAGGTGACGTTTCACAGAGTGCTGGAGTAACTCAGCGGGTGCAGCAGCATCTATGGAGCTAAGGAAATAGGCAACGTTTCGGGCCGAAACCCTTCCGGGTTTCAGCCCGAAACGTTGCCTATTTCCAGAAGGGTTTCGGCCCGAAACGTTGCCTATTTCCTTAGCTCCACAGATGCTGATGCACCATAACTCAGCGGGTCAGGCAGCATCTGTGGAGAACATGGATACGTGGCGTTTCACAGTGCTGGAGAAAGTGAGATCGAGCAAGGGGAGGGAGGTGTCGGAGATGGTCCACCTTTCAGGCGGTAAAGAGGGGAAGAAAGTGGGGTGGGGGAGGGGAGGAAGAGTGAGAGAGGTGATGGGGAGAGAGGGGCAGAGATAGGCAGAGAGGGGCGAAGGAGAGATGGGGGTTGAAGGCGAGAGAGAGTCAGATAGAATGAGACAGAGAGACAGGGAGAGAGAGAGACAGAGACACAGAGACAGAGAGACACAGAGACAGAGAGACAGACAGACAGAGAGACACAGAGACAGAGAGAGCGACAGAGAGAGAGAGACTGAGAGAGAGACAGAGACAGAGAGAGAGGGAGAGAGAGAGAGGGAGACAGAGAGACACAGAGACAGACAGACAGAGAGAGAGAGGCAGAGACAAAGACAGAGACACAGAGAAACACAGAGAGACACAGAGAGACACAGAGAGGCAGAGAGAGAGAGACACACACAGACAGAGAGACAGAGACAGAGAGACAGACAGACAGACAGACAGAGAGAGAGACACAGACAGAGAGTGAGAGTGAGAGAGCAAGCAGCTGAAAAGCTAGTGCTTGACAAACCCTAATGTTGGTGAGCAGCTATTAACACAAATCAACAGCGGTTACAACTGTCTACATCAACATGTGCCACAGACAATAGCAATGAGTGCTCAAGGCATGTGAAACAAAAGAGTATGTTGCCTGTCTCCACGGCACTCACTTTGACATCTTTATTGTTGTGGTGTTCTGACACAAGAGGACTTTTAAAAATTATATTTCAATCGCAACGCTGAATTGCCAGAATAATTACTCTCTGTGTGTTTAAACTGAAAGGGCACTGGGATTCCAGACCTCAGGGAACATTTAAACACAGCTCGGGGAAGTTTGCTTCGGAAGGAACTGCAGATGCTGGTTTAAACCATTCAATTTGATCATGGCTGATCGTCCAGAATCAGTACCCCGTTCCTGCTTTCTCCCCATATCTCTTGATTCCGTTAGCCCCAAGAGCTAAATCTAACTCTCTCTTGAAAACATCCAGAGAATTGGCCTCCACTGCCTTCTGTGGCAGAGAATTCCACAGATTCACAACTCTCTGGGTGAAGAAGTTTTTCCTCATCTCAGTCCTAAATGGCCGACCCCTTATTCTTAAACTGTGTGACCCCTGGTTCTGGACTCCCCCAACATGGGGGACATTTTTCCTGCATCTAGCCTGGTTTCGAGTCGGGGCCCTTCTTCAGTGCAGTGGGTGTACTCGCTAGAATTTAGAATATTGAGGGGGGGATCTTATAGAAACTTACAACATTCTTAAGGGGTTGGACAGGCTAGATGCAGGAAGATTGTTCCCGATGTTGGGGAAGTCCAGAACAAGGGGTCACACAGTTTAAGGATAAGAGGGAAGTCTTTTAGGACCGAGATGAGAAAATCTTTTTTTACACAGAGATTGGTGAATCTGTGGAATTCTCTGCCACAGTTGAGGCCACAGTTCATTGGCTATATTTAAGAGGGAGTTAGATGTGGCCCTTGTGGCTAAAGGGATCAGGGGGTATGGAGAGAAGGCAGGTACAGGATACTGAGTTGGATGATCAGCCATGATCATATTGAATGGTGGTGCAGGTTCGAAGGGCCGAATGGCCTACTCCTGCACCTAGTTTCTATGTTTCTATGTGTGACCTGTTTGGGAAATGAGACACAGGAGTCTTGAGTTTCTTCCAAAGATAGGCACAAAATGCTGGAGTAACTCAGCGGGACGGGCAGCATCTCTGGAGAGAAGGAAACTTCAGGCTGATGAAGGGTCTTGACCCGTAACGTCGCCCAAAGATGCTGCCTGACCCTCTGAGTTACTCCAGCGTTTTGTGTCTATCTTCGGTGTAAACCAACATCTGCAGTTCCTTCCAACACATGAGGACTTAACAAGAACTGGGACTTGAAAATGGCGTAAAATCTGGAACCCTGTCAATAGCTGGATTGTAATCATGTGTAGTCTTTCCACTGGTTAGCACGCAACAAACATAGAAACATAGAAACATGGATAATAGGTGCAGGAGTAGGCCATTCGGTCCTTCGAGCCTGCACCGCCATTCAATATGATCATGGCTGATCATCCAACTCAGTATCCCATCCCTGCCTTCTCTCCATACCCCCTGATCCCTTTAGCCACAAGGGCCACATCTAACTCCCTCTTAAATATAGCCAATGAACTGGCCTCAACTGTGGCAGAGAGTTCCACAGATTCACCACTCTCTGTGTGAAAAATGTTTTTCACATCTCGGTCCTAAAAGATTTCCCCCTTATCCTTAAACTGTGACCCCTTGTTCTGGACTTCCCCAACATCGGGAACAATCTTCCTGCATCTAGCCTGTCCAACCCCTTAAGAATTTTGTAAGGGGTTGGACAGGCTAGTGCAGGAAGATTATTCCTTTAAATAACTTTTCCTTTAACATGGTGACCAAAACTGAACACAATAATCTAAACGTGGCCTATAAATGTCTTACACAACTGTAACATCACCCCACAACTTCTATACTCAATACTGTGACTGATGAAAGCCAAGGTCGTGATCGCCTTCTTAACCAACCTGCGACAACACTCTCCACCTTCTTCACCTTTAACTTAGTTACCGGGGCACAGTGTCAGAGAGATTACACCCGGGAAACAGGCCCTTAGGCCCGCTGACTGCATGCTGGCCCGTCGATCACCCGTTCATAGTAGTTCCACGTTATCCCACTTTCCATTCCACTCCCTGCTCAGAAAGGGCACAGTTTTACAGAGGGCCGATTGGGCTACAGACCGGCAGGCCTCTGGGATGTGGGGAGGAAACCGGAGCACCCGGAGCAAACCCACATGTGGTCAAAAGGAAAGTCAACAAAAATGCTGGAGAAACTCAGCGGGTGAGGCAGCATCTATGGAGCGAAGGAATAGGTGACGTTTCGGTTCCCGAAACGTCGCCTATTCCTTCGCTCCATAGATGCTGCCTCACTCGCTGAGTTTCTCCAGCATTTTTTGTCTACCTTCGATTTTTCCAGCATCTGCAGTTCCTTCTTAAACAGAAGTAGATCATGCAAACTCCACACAGGCAGCACCCGAGGTCAGGATTGAACCTCCTGTGCCACCGTGCTGATCCTCCTTCAGACTCAAGTTGTCTGTCCATATCCCTTCCACAGATGCTGCCTGACCTGCCGAGTTCCCCCAGCACTTTGTGTTTCACTCAAGATGCCTA
>NW_022630624.1:0-17527 GCF_010909765.2 Amblyraja radiata | reverse complement strand
TTCGTGTGAGACAAGGATTTGAGTATAGGAGCAGGGAGGTTCTACTGCAGTTGTACAAGGTCTTGGTGAGACCACACCTGGAGTATTGCGTACAGTTTTGGTCTCCAAATCTGAGGAAGGACATTCTTGCCATAGAGGGAGTACAGAGAAGGTTCACCAGACTGATTCCTGGGATGTCAGGACTTTCATATGAAGAAAGACTGGATAGACTCGGCTTGTACACGCTAGAATTTAGGAGATTGAGAGGGGATCTTATAGAAACTTACAAAATTCTTAAGGGGTTGGACAGGCTAGATGCAGGAAGATTGTTCCCGATGTTGGGGAAGTCCAGAACAAGGGGTCACACAGTTTAAGGATAAGGGGGAAATCTTTTAGGACCGAATTGAGAAAAACATTTTTCACACAGAGAGTGGTGAATCTGTGGAATTCTCTGCCACAGAAGGTAGTTGAGGCCACAGTTCATTGGCTATATTTAAGAGGGAGTTAGATGTGGCCCTTGTGGCTAAAGGGATCAGGGGGTATGGAGAGAAGGCAGGTACAGGATACTGAGTTGGATGATCAGCCATGATCATATTGAATGGCGAATGGTGCAGGCTCGAAGGGCCGAATGGCCTCTACTCCTGCACCTATTGTCTATGTTTCTATAACATTTTAGCCCCTTTTGACAATTGCAGACTACGTTTAAACTGTTAATTTGTTTTAAAAGAAAAGATTCCATTCTTGAATTATTTTTTTTCCCCCCGCGAATGTTCATTGCCATCCTGTGGGAGATGTGTCTGCTTGTGAATGGTAAACACATCCAAGGTTGCAGCTGTGTGGCAGCACTCAAAGACGGTGCAATTTTAATTAGTTAACAAAATGCAAATGCGTCTTCTGACAGGCAGTGAAAAGGGCAACTGTTGTGTGGCGTATCTGCCTTGATTCATCACTGTGACTGCCAGGGGTCTGAATACATCTCCTAACACCTGCCCCTGACTGCAAGGGGAAGGTTCCTGCCCACTCCCCACTGAGCAACCTCCATATCACCAGAGAGATAGTTGAGTGAGGCCAGGCCATTCGGCCCTTCGAGGTCAAACTGTCTTTAGTCTGAAGAAGGGTCTCGACCTGAAACGCCACCCATTCCTTCTCTCCAGAGATGCTGCCTGTCCCGCTGAGTTACTCCATCTCTATCTTCGATTTGAAACAGCATCTGCAGTTCTTTCCTACACACCTAAAACTACAGAAAGGGTGGACACAAAATGCTGGAGTTATGCCCCTGTCCCACTTAGGAAACCTGAACGGAAACCTCTGGAGACTTTGCGCCCCCACCCAAGGTTTCCGTGCGGTTCCCGGAGGTTTTTGTCAGTCTCCCTA
Organism: Amblyraja radiata; assembly: GCF_010909765.2. Classification (NCBI taxonomy): domain Eukaryota; kingdom Metazoa; phylum Chordata; class Chondrichthyes; order Rajiformes; family Rajidae; genus Amblyraja; species Amblyraja radiata. The sequence continues at coordinate 16,174 of NW_022630624.1, read as the reverse complement.
CCTGCTTCCACTACCTGCAACCTCCTGCAACCTCCGGGAACCGCACGGAAACCTTGGGTGGGGCGCAAAGTCTCCAGAGGTTTCCGTTCAGGTTTCCTAAGTGGGACAGGGGGATAACTCCAGCATTTTGAGTCCACCCTTTCTGGAGTTTTAGGTGTGCAGGAAGGAACTGCAGATGCTGTTTCAAATCGAAGATAGAGACAAAATGCTGGAGTAACTCAGCGGGACAGGCAGCATCTCTGGAGAGAAGGAATGGATGACGTTTCGGGTCGAGACCCTTCTTCAGATCGAGACCCAGATGTCAGGGGAGGGGGCGGGACAGAGATAGAATGTAGTCGGAGACAGTAAGACTAGTGGGAGAACTGGGAAGGGGAAGGGGATGGAGAGAGAGGGGAAAGCAAGGGCTGGCTGTAGTTAGAGAAGTCAATGTTCATACCGCTGGGGTGTAAGATGCCCAAGCGAAACATGAGGTGCTGTTCCTCCAATTTGCGCTGGGCCTCACTCTGACAGTGGAGGAGGCCCAGGACATAGAAACATAGAAACATAGACAATAGGTGCAGGAGTAGGCCATTCGGCCCTTCAAGCCTGCACCGCCATTCAATATGATCATGGCTGATCATCCAACTCAGTATCCCGTACCTGCCTTCTCTCCATACCCTCTGATCCCCTTTAGCCACAAGGGCCACATCTAACTCCCTCTTAAATATAGCCAATGAACTGGCCTCGACTACCCTCTGTGGCAGGGAGTTCCAGAGATTCACCACTCTCTGTGTGAAAAAAGTTCTTCTCATCTAGGTTTTAAAGGATTTCCCCCTTATCCTTAAGCTGTGACCCCTTGTCCTGGACTTCCCCAACATCGGGAGCAATCTTCCTGCATCTAGCCTGTCCAACCCCTTAAGAATTTTGTTGAAAGGTCAGTGTGGGAATGGGAGGGGGAGTTGAAGTGTTGAACCGTGAGTTTTAGTTTTGAAGAATGGGCGACGTTTCGGGTCCAATTCAATTCAATTCAACTTTATTGTAAATACGAGTGTCGGTACAACGAAATGCAGTTTAGCGTCTGGTCATAGTCATAGTGCAAGATAGTAGAAGTAAAAATACAAATAATAAATAAGCATACAATAAAAATAAAAAATACTGGTTAACAATGTGTGGATTGTGGATGAATTAAAACTGGTACATAGGCAAATAACTGTATACAAATGGGAGAGTCTAAAGATATCTAGCGACGAGACTCTGAGTTCAGCAGTGTAATGGTGTTATTGACAAAGCTGTTCCTCAGTCCAGACCCTTCTTCAGACGGAAGAATTCTGAAGAAGGGTCTCGACCCGAAACGTCACCCATTCCTTCTCTCCAGAGATGCTGCCTGTCCCGCTGAGTTACTCCAGCATTTTGTGTCTATCTTCGGTTTAAACCAGCATCTGCAGTTCCTTGCTGCATGGGACAGTAAACCCCAAGAACAGGCCCTTCGGCCCACAATGTCCATGCCATACACAATGCCAAGTTAAACTAATCTCCTAGCTACCTGAATCCATATCCCTCGCATGTCCATGTGCCTATCCAAAATCCTCTTCACCTGCCTCCACCAACACCTCTGGCTGCATGTTCCAGGAACCCACCGCCCCCTTGTGTAAAAATAATTCCCCATGCATCTCCTTTAAACATTGCCCCACTCACCTTAAAGGTGTGCCCCACAGCCTTTGAGAATTTTTACCCTGGGGAAAAGATTCTGACTGTCCTCCCTCTCAATGCCTCTTGTAAGTTACCTACCATCAGGTCTCCCTCAGTTGAAGACACAAAGTCTTTTACTCAGAGAAAGGGAACCAAAAAACCAGTGGGCATGGAGTTAAGATGAGAGGGGAAAGATCACAAGATCATAAGTGATAGGAGTAGAATTAGGCCATTCGGCCCATCAGGTCCACTCTGCCATTTAATCTCTCTCTCTCCCAACCCCTTTCTCCTGCCTTCTCCCCATAACCTCTGACAGAGGGCGGTGGAGGCAGGTTCTCTGGATGCTTTCAAGAGAGAGCTAGATAGGGCTCTGAAAGATAGCGGAGTCAGGGGATATGGGGAGAAGGCAGGAACGGGGTACAGATTGGGGATGATCAGCCATGATCACATTGAATGGCGGTGCTGGCTCGAAGGGCCGAATGGCCTACTCCTGCACCTATTGTCTATTGTCTATTGACATTATTCGTGACCTCTGGAGACTTTGTTGACAAAGATTTAATAGGAACCTGAGAGGCAATTTTTTCACACAGAGGGTGGTAGATGTTTGGAATGAGATAGTTGAGGCGGGTACCATAAAAACATTTAAAATACACTTCCATCGGTACGTGGATAGGAACGTTTTAAGTGGGATGTGGGCCAAATGAGGTCAGGTGGGACTAGCAAGGATAGGACGTCTTGGACAGCATGGGGAGGTTGGGCCGAAGGGCCCCTTTTTCCATGCTGTACGATTCGATGAGTTGCTGGACCTTATCTCACCCCCCCCTCCCCATACCCTGAAGAAGGGTCCCTACCAAAAACGTCACCTATCCATTATCTCCAGAGATGCTGCCCAACCTGCTGTGTTACTCCAGCACTCTGTATCTTTTCTCAAATGTAGTTTAGTTTAGAGATAGAGTGTGGAGACAGAGTGTTTAAGAATCAACTGCAGATGCTGGAAAATCGAAGGTAGACAAAAGTGCTGGAGAAACTCAGCGGGTGCAGCAGCATCTATGGAGCGAAGGAAATAGGCAACGTTTCGGGACGAAACCCTTCTTCGGACTGATGTAGGGTTGGGGGGGGGGAGAAGAAAGGAGAAAGAAAAAGGAGGAGCCCGAGGGCTGAGGGAGAGCTGAGAAGGGGAGGAGACATCAAGGGCCACCGGCAATTGGAGAATTCAATGTTTATGCCACTAGGGTGCAGACTGCCCAAGCGGAATATGAGGTGCTGCTCCTCCAATTTCCGGTGGTGCTCACTCTGGCCATGGAGGAGGCCCAGGACAGAGAGGTCGGATTCGGAATGGGAGGGGGAGTCGAAGTGCTGAGCCACCGGGAGATCAGGTTGGTTAACGCGGACCGAGCGGCCAGGCCCTTCGTCCCACCCAGTCTGTGTTCACCAATGATCGCCCGTACACTAATTATGTTGTCCCAGTTTCGCATCCGGAGATTTACCAGAGGGGCCAATTAACCTACAAACCCGCACGTCTTCGGGATGTGGGAGGAAACCGGAGCACCCGGAGGAAACCCACACGGGTCACGTACAAACTCCGTATGGATAGCGTCTGCAGGCAGGATCGAACCGGGGTCTCTGGCGTTGAAAGGCAGCACCTCTACCGCTGTGCCACCGTGCCGCCCGAGTCGGGAGGTGAGGCTTTTAAGGTGAGGTGAGGTTTTTACCCAGAGTGGGGGACATGGAGCTACGATAGTGTGGAGGAGAAAGACGCCTGGATCCAACCTGGGTCTTTTATAAATGTTTTTCCGGAAAGAAAACCGGGTTTACACTGGACGTGGCTGCAAGTATTCAGAGTGAATGACTGACTACACTTCAAATGTAATGCATTCTCTCTGAAGCCGTGCCTAGATACCCTGAGGCTGCAGCATTCGCTACATCAGTCCAAACGCTGCCTTGAAGACTGTTAATTGCAGCCGTCGAATGAGGTGGAAAGTGAAGACGAGGAACTTTAAATTCAGTTTGCGGGCTCGCAGAGAGAGAGAGAGAGTGTGAGAGGGAGGGAGGGAGAGAGAGGGAAAAAAAAGACATGCGTTCTCTTAGCATTATTTTATCAGTGTGAAATTATTCGTGACCTCTGGGGACTGCATTGACAAGCCACATTAAGAAGAAAATTAAAACCTCGGGGAAAAAAAAAAGACAAGGAAGAAAATTACTGTGACAATTATTGCAATTAGTGGCGGATTTGTTATTTGATGTCACTGTGACTGATGGCAGAGAATAGGTTTAATTACTGGTGCTGTAGTTTTGTATTACCTGTGAGTGTGTGTGTGTGTGTGGGTATAATCTGAACATTTCACCATCCCCGTAACTATTTATGCCCCTGTCCCACTTAGGAAACCTCTGGAGACTTTGCGCCCCATTGAGTTTCTCCAGCATTTTTGTCTACCTTTGATTTTCCAGCATCTGCAGTTCCTTCTTGAACTATAGATGTACCTGTCTATTTCTCAATCGTTGGGATAGTCCCAGCCTCGACTACCTCCTCTGGAAGCTCGTTCCATACACACACCACCCTTTGTGTGAAAAAGTTACCCCTTCAGATTCCTATTAAATCTTTCTTCCTTCACCGTGGACCTATGTCCTCTGGTCCTCAATTCACCTACTCTGGGCAAGAGACGCTGTGCATCTAATGCCCCTGTCCCACTTAGGAAACCTGAACGGAAACCTGTGGAGACTTTGCGCCCCACCCAAGGTTTCCGTGCGGTTCCCGGAGGTTGCAGGCGGTTGCCGGAGGTTGCAGGTAGTGGAAGCAGGTAGGGAGACTGACAGAAACCTCCGGGAACCGCACGGAAACCTTGGGTGGGGCGCAAAGTCTCCAGAGGTTTCCGTTCAGGTTTCCTAAGTGGGACGGGGGCTTTTTTTAAATTCGACAATCCCATCCTGTGGCCATTTCCCCAAACGGTCTTGCTCCCCAAAATGGCCGATCGATGTTATCCCAGACTCGCTTCCTGCAGACGAGAACTCAATTCACCTAAAAACCCGCGCGCGTTTGGGGAACGTGGGAAATCCGAGGGATCTGGATACTTGCAGCGTACACTCCCACGAGCCCGAAAAGCCATGATCCCCAAAGAACAATCTCAACGAAACTTTGACACCAGAGGGGAGATATTCATATCTAACAAGTGGCAGTGTCGAGTCTCCAGCAGGAAAAAGGACCTTAAACTTCATCCACCTACTGCTAGTCGCAGGTTCATCAGACTGACAACATTCCCACAAGATCAAGAATACCACGGTAGACAAAAATGCTGGAGAAACTCAGCGGGTGCAGCAGCATCTATGGAGCGAAGGAAATAGGCAACGTTTCGGGCCGAATAGGAACTGTTTTAGGAAATAGGTAACGTTTCGGGCCGAAACCCGGAAGGGTTTCGGCCCGAAACGTTGCCTATTTCCTTCGCTCCATAGATGCTGCTGCACCCGCTGAGTTTCTCCAGCACTTTTGTCTACCTTCGATTTTCCAGCATCTGCAGTTCCTTCTTGAACATCAAGACTACCACTATTGATTTAAGGATGGAGGACTACATCCAGTGAATCCTAGCACCCATAGGCACGTCAACCAAAAGCTACCACCCTGGAAATTAGTTCATTCCGCACAGCACTTCATTAGCATTTTCTAACTGTTTTTTCTTCAAGACAGCAAAAGATTGTTAAGGGTTTGGACACGCTAGAGGCAGGAAACATGTTCCCGATGTTGGGGGAGTCCAGAACCAGGGGCCACACACACACACACAGTTTAAGAATAAGGGGTAAGCCATTTAGAACGGAGACGAGGAAACACTTTTTCCACACAGAGAGTGGTGAGTCTGTGGAATTCTCTACCTCACAGAGGGCGGTGGAGGCCGGTTCTCTGGATGCTTTCAAGAGAGAGCTAGATAGGGCTCTTAAAGATCGCAGAGTCAGGGGAGAATGCAGGAACGGGGGTACTGATTGGGGGTGATCAGCCATGATCACATTGAATGGCGGTGCTGGCTCGAAGGGCCGAATGGCCTCTACTCCTGCACCTATTGTCTATTGATTGGAATACCCTACCAGCCAGCGTCAGAGATCTCCAAAACATCAACAAATACAAAGATGCAACTCCAATAGCATCTCCATCTAGTCTAGTACGCCCAGCAGCATCATAGTGCTGAGCGATGCTCTCGCTGGTGCTTGTCAGCGTTCTACATCCAGATCCAAGGGAGGGGACCAAAGGTTTTAAGGAGCCTAAAATAAGTAGAAATGGAAGTGGTGTATATTCTGGATAGCCTTAGGGTTTGAAGAAGGGTCCCAACCCGAAACATCGCCTGTCCATCCCCTCCCTTCCACAGATGCTGCCTGACCAGCTGAGTTCTTCCGGCACTTGATCAAGCAAAAACTGGTGGACCATCTTTGCTTCGCCGCCCACCCAGGGCACACTCCATCCTTGTCACAGGAAGGAATTAAACTGCACGCTTCCACAATTGCAATATTTAAAGTTGCAAAATTCTTAAGGGGTTGGACAGGCTAGATGCATTCTCCCCTGACTCCCCTCCCCCTCTCTCATATCCCCCCCTCTCTCTCCCCCCCTTCTCCCCTCCCCTCCCCCCCTCCCTCCACACTGTAAGACTATATGACTATGACGAAGATTGAGGGGGGATCTTATAGAAACTCACAAAATTCTTAAGGGGTTGGACAGGCTGGATGCAGGAAGATTGTTCCCGATGTTGGGGAAGTCCAGAACAAGGGGCCACACACACAGTTTAAGGATAAGGGGGAAGGAAGTCTTTTAGGACCGAGATGAGGAAAACATTTTTCACACAGAGGGTGGTGAATCTGTGGAATTCTCTGCCACAGAAGGTAGTTGAGGCCACACAGTTCATTGGCTATATTTAAGAGGGAGTTAGATGTGGCCCTTGTGGCTAAAGGGATCAGGGGGTATGGAGAGAAGGCAGGTACAGGATACTGAGTTGGATGATCAGCCATGATCAATATGAAAGGCAGTGCAGGCTCGAAGGGCCGAATGGCCTACTCCTGCACCTATTTTCTATGTTTCCATGTTTCTATGAGAGAAGGCAGATACAGGATACTGAGTTGGATGATCAGCCATGATCATATTGAATGGCGGTCGGTGCAGGCTCGAAGGGCCGAATGGCCTACTCCTGCACCTATTGTCTATGTATCTATGTATCTATGTCCTGGCAGTAACGTCCCTACAGATATTTTACCCAGTGCAGTATTCCGTGACTCAGTCACGATTGCAATAATAGAATTGTAGTCACCAATTACTGCGAGGCAAAGTGATTTTGATCATATAATCTGCAATCTTAATGCGGATGGGAGATCAATGGTGACCCCAATATTGGGGAGGATTTCCTTGATTTAACGCTCTGCGATCTAGTATCGCCAACTTTATAGACTTTAGAGACACAGAGCAGAAACTGTATCACAGTATGGTACGGCAACTGCTCTGTCTCCGACCGGAAGGCGTTGCAGTGGGTGGTGAAAATTGCCCAACGCATCACCGGTTCCTCGCTCCCCTCCATTGAGTCTGTCCAAAGCAAGCGTTGTCTGCGGAGGGCGCTCAGCATCGCCAAGGGATTGCTCTCACCCCAACCATGGACTGTTTACCCTCCTACCATCCGGGAGGCGCTACAGGTCTCTCCGTTGCCGGACCAGCAGGTCCAGGAACAGCTTCTTCCCTGTGGCTGTTACACTACTCAACACTGTACCTCGGTGACTGCCAATCACCCCCCCCCCCCCACGGACACTCCTCCCACAGGGAAAACACTATGACTGTATGCCTGTAAATAGTTTTATTTATTGAAATCATATTCTATGTCGCTCTTCCAGGGAGATGCTAACTGCATTTCGTTGTCTCTGTACTGTACACTGACAATGACAATTAAAGTTGAATCTGAATCTGAATCTGAATCTGAATCTGAATCTGAATCTGAATCTGAATCTGAATCTGAATCTGAATCTGAAACAGGCCCTTTGGCCCACGGAGCCCGCGTCAACCATCGATCACGTACACTAGCATTATCCTACACACACTAAGGAAATTTACAATTTTACTGAAGCCAATTAACCCACAGACCTGTAGGTCTTTGGAGTGTGGGAGGAATCCGGAGCACCCGGAGAAAACCCACGTGGTCACGGGGAGAGCGTACGAACTCCGTACAGACAGCGCCCGTCGTCAGGATCGAACCCGGGCCTCTGGCGCTGTGAGGCAGCAACTCTACCGCTGCGCCACCTGAGAGGGAAGAAGGGGTGTTGGTTTACCATACAGCAGAGAACAGTACAGCATAGGAACAGGCCCTTCGGCCCACAATTTCTGTGCTATAAACACGGCACCAAGGCCAACCCTTCTCTGTCTGCACATAATGAATTTCCCTCCCTTTTCATGTGCTTAACCAAATGTTTCTTAAGTTCCACTGTGGTAGCCGCCCCCACTACCACCTGTGGCAGCACCTCCAGGCACCCAGTACCCTCTGTGTGAAAAATACTTGCCCTACACATCTCCTTTCAACAATGGCCCCTTCTCCCCTTAATACTACGCCCTCTAGTATTTGATATATCCGTCTGGAAAAATAGGTTCTGACTGCCTTCCTCCGGATGTTCCGGTTTCCTCCCACACTCCTTAGACGTGCGGAGTTAGTCGGTTAATTGGCTTCTGCAAGAATGTGGATATGTCCGAGTCTGTACACCCGAAACGTCGCCCATTCCTTCGCTCCACAGATGCTGCCTCACCCGCTGAGTTTCTCCAGCGTTTTTGTCTACCTTCGATTTTTCCAGCATCATTCCAGCTGTTCTTTCTTAGACTATACACCTCGATCAGGTCTCCCCTCAAGACTTGGAAGGGAGCGCGGGAGTTAAACAGAGACCCTTCTGCTCTTTGCTGCCTGAGGTGGTGATTTTTTTTGGATTTTTTTTGCTGCTCAAAGGCGCTTAATGTGGGCAAACTACTGGTTCTCGAAACATAATCAGAATGCAATTATTGCCATGGCGTCTGATGCAATGCAATTTGCTGTCAATTACCGATGTGGAAGACAATTTGGTCTTTAATGCAAGCCAATTCCCACGGTGTCCCTGTATACACTGGGCAAAATTGCATCGGCTAATTATATCATTCAAGAAAACATTTGAAGGTCACATAATTGATTTGTTGGTAGTTGCTGCCAAAATGGTGCAACACCTAGACAAGCACATGAGTTCATTATGTGTGTGGCTGGGGTAGGAGGCCGAGCCGGGGGGGGGGGGGGGGAGGCCAGTGCAGGTTAATGCCAGCAACACGGTCAACACTCCAGGCTCCTGCTCGCTGTTAATTAGGCAAAGGGAAGGGTTCCCAAGGTCAACAGAGAACTCAACATCGAAGACAGACACAAAACGCTGGAGTAACTCAGCAGGACAGGCAGCGTCTCTGGAGAGAAGGAGTGGGTGACGTTTCGGGTCGAGACCCTCCTTCAGACCAGTCTCAACACGAAATTACACCCATTCCTTCTCTTCAGAGATGCTGCCTGTCCACGCCGAGTTACTCCAGCATTTTGTGCCAATCTAAGGTACTGGTGAAGACAGACACAAAATGCTGGAGTAACTCAGCGGGAGAGGCAGCGTCTCTGGAGAGAAGGAATGGGTGACGTTTCGGGTCGAGACCCTTCTTCAGACTTCAGTCTCGGCACGAAACGTCACCCATTCCTTCTCTCCAGAGATGCTGCCTGACCCGCTGAGTTAAGGGGCTGTCCCAATTGGGTGTAATTTGCGCGTAATTCACGCGGCATGATTTACCCGTCACGATGCATGACGCGCGCGTGGTGCGCGGTGACGTGGGCAGTGAGGCGCGGTCACGTGCGGCGCCCCAGGATTTTTGGGATGTTCAAAATCTCCGCGTGTCACCTGCATGACAGCGTTTTGTGCCCGTCTAAGGAAGATAGACACAAAATGCTGGAGTAACTCAGTGGGTCAGGCAGCGCCTCTGGAGAAAAAGGAATGGGTGATGTCTCATATCGAGCCCCTTCTTCAGATGGAGAGTTAGGGGAAAGGGAAACGAGAGATATAGATGGTGATGTGGAGAGATGGAGAAGAAATGAATGAAAGATATGCAAAAAAGTAATGATGATAAAGAAAATAGGCCATTTAGTTTTGGTTTAGACAGACACAAAATGCTGGAGTAACTCAGCGGGACAGGCAGCATCTGTGGAGAGAAGGAATGGGTGACGTTTTGGATCGACACCCTTCTTCAGCCAGAATTGGTGAATCTGTGGAATTCATTGCCACAGAAGATGGGGGCCAAGTCAATGGATATTTTTAAGGCAGACGTTGGTGGATTCTTGATCAGTACGGGTGTCAGGGGCTGTGGGGAGAAGGCAGGAGAATGGGGTCGAGAGGGAGAGATAGATCACCCGTGATTGAATGGTGGAGTAGACTCGATGGGCCGAATGGCCTAATTCTAGTTTGGGGTCGAGACCCTTCTTCAGAGTAAAAACCTTTTAGTTTGGTCAAGTCAAGAGAGTTTATTGTCATGTGTCCCTGATAGGACAATGAAATTCTTGCTTTGCTTCAGGAGTCTGGGGAAGGGTTTCGGCCCGAAACGTCGCCTATTTCCTTCGCTCCATAGATGCTGCTGCACCCGCTGAGTTTCCCCAGCAATTTTGTGTACCTTCGATATTCCAGCATCTGCAGTTCCCTTTTGAACACAGAACATAGTAGGCATTGACTACAAAACAGATCAGCGTGTCTATATACCGTAATATAAATATATACACGCATGAACAAATGGAGATTAGTTTGGAGCTACAGCAAGGAAAGCTACAACCCTTCAGCCCATCGAGTTAGCTAGCATGTTTTGGAACAAAGAGATTGAGGGGAGATTTAAACCAAAGGCACTGGAACAAGAGGGCTTAAACTGAGATGCATAAGATTACAACAGCCCCAGACAGAGTCAACAGTTCCTTTGCCCGTAACTACAGAGGATACATTTGTGTTAATTGCTAGGGGGGAAGTAGAGAAAAGAAATTATTCCACTCGGCAAGTGGAACATAGCCTGAAGGGGTGCTGGAGGCAAGGAGCATTCTCCACAGCTCAGAAGCATGTGGATGAATTCTTGAGGAGTGTTAACCTGGGGGGGCGAGAGACCAAGATCTGGGAATTGGGATCAAGCTCCTGGCTATTCTTTACTAGTATGGGCATGATGGGCTGAACGGTCTTTTCTCTCTGCCATAGGTTTTGGTGATTACATGCTGACTTTTCTCTGTTTAAGGGGTTGGACAGGCTAGATGCAGGAAGATTGTTCCCCGATGTTGGGGAAGTCCAGAACAAGGGGTCACACAGTTTAAGGATAAGGGGGAAATCTTTGGTCTTCAAATCTGAGGAAAGACATTCTTGCCATAGAGGGAGTACAGAGAAGGTTCACCAGACTGATTCCTGGGATGTCAGGACTTTCATATGAAGAAAGACTGGATAGACTCGGCTTGTACTCGCTAGAATTTAGAAGATTGAGGGGGGATCTTATACAAACTTACAAAATTCTTAAGGGGTTGGACAGGCTAGATGCAGGAAGATTGTTCCCGATGTTGGGGAAGTCCAGAACTAGGGGTCACAGTTTAAGGATAAGAGGGAAGTCTTTTAGGACCGAGATGAGGAAAACATTTTTCACACAGAGAGTGGTGAATCTGTGGAATTCTCTGCCACAGAAGGTAGTTGAGGCCACAGTTCGTTGGCTATATTTAAGAGGGAGTTAGATGTGGCCCTTGTGGCTAAAGGGATCAGGGGGTATGGAGAGAAGGCAGGTACAGGATACTGAGTTGGATGATCAGCCATGATCATATTGAATGGCGGTCGGTGCAGGCTCGAAGGGCCGAATGGCCTCTACTCCTTCACCTATTTTCTATGTATCTATGTACCTATGTATCTATGTTACACTCTCAGATTCTTTAATCTTCCTTAAAGATCACAATCCGGTCACCTCTTCACCCTATTGTGTGGGGAAGACCACTCTTAAGGTCGTTCGATAAGACCCCACTGTGGATGTTGTACTTTGGGCCGGCACAGTGGTGCTGCGGGTAGAGCTGCTGCCTCACAGCGCCAGAGACCCGGGTTCGATCCTGGCTACGGGTGCTGTCTGTACGGAGTTTGTACATTCTCTCTGTGACCTGCGTGGGTTTTCTCCGGGTGCTCCGGTTTCCTCCCACGCTCCAAAGACGTGCGGGTTTGTGGTTAATTGCCTTCGGTAAAAATTGTAAATTGTCACTAGTGCGTGTAGGATAGTGTTAGTGTTCGGGTGGTCGCGGGTCAGCATTCTGACCGGTTGCATCGTGGCCTGGTTCGGCAACTTGAACGTCCAGGAGCGGGAAAAGACCACAAAGAGTTGTGACCACTGCCCAGTCCATCACCGGCTCTGACCTCCCCACCGTCGAAGGGATCTATCGCAGTCGCTGCCTCAAAAAGGCAGCCAACATCATCAAAGACCCACACCATCCTGGCCACACACTCATCTCATCAGGAAGAAGGTACAGGAGCCTGAAGACTGCAACATCCAGAATCAGGAACAGCTACTTCCCCACAGCCATCAGGCTATTAAACACAACAAATAAACTATGAGCTCTGAACTGCAAAAGACTATTATTATTTGTTATTTATACTATATTTGTTATTTATTGAACTTTTTCTTTTTTCCCCCATTTTATACAATATTGACATATTGTGTTGTGCTGCAGCAAGTAAGGGTTTCATTGTCCCATCCGTGACATATGACAATAAAACACTCTTGAATCTTAAGTCTTGTTTCCCCGTTCAATAAGAACAAGGTTGACCATGATGCGCAGGAAGGAACTGCAGATGCTGGTTTAAACCAAGGATAGACACAAAAAGCTGGAGTGACTCAACGGGTCAGGCAGCATCTCTGGAGAGAAGAACCGGTGACCTCAATTCCACAGTCCCGCCCAATCTCCATAATCCCGCCATTTCCTCCGCGTCCAGAAAACTCTTTCATCTCTGCGATCATCAAAGCTGCCACAAGTTATTCAGTCGGAGCAAGCGGTAAAGATTTTCTTTGCAAGGGTCCTGCTTTGCAAATGAGCAAACCTGAGACAACTTCACTAACTCTTCACTAACTCTGCTCTTTCGCGATACAAGGAGGAAAATTTCACCATAAAAGCGTTTCGTGGGGATCAACGAAAACTGGCAATGCAGAACCAGGCCAATCGGCCCATCGACTCTGTGCTAGTTGGCCATCAGCTGCCCCAATGGTTTAGTTTAGTTTTCATTTAGTTTAGAGATACAGCGCGGAAACAGGCCCTTCAGCCCACCGAGTCTGCGCTGACCAGCGATCCCCGCACCCTAACACTGCCCCTGGGGTGGGAGATTGCAACCTTCACGTGGCCCGCCCTGTTTCGACGAATGCAATCAACAATCAAATAAGATCAAATAGAACAAGTTGTCCTACAACTTTAGGCTGTGCACGCCATACACAAGAAGAAGGAGAACACTGCCCCCCCCCCACACACACACACACACACACACACACACACACACACACACACACACACACACACACACACACACACACACACACACACACACACACACACACACACACACACACACACACACACGGGACAATTTATATTTATAACAAGCCAATTCCCTACAAATCTGTGCGTCTTTGGAGTGTGGGAGGAAACCGGAGCACCCGGAGAAAACCCACACAGGTCACGGGGAGAACGTGCAAACTCCGCCCAGGCAGCACCCGTAGTCAGGATTGAACCCGGGTGTCTGGCGCCGTGAGGCAGCAGCTCTACCCGCTGCGCCACCGTGCTGCTTCAACGGTTGCATTATTGTGGCGTGTACAGAGATACAGTGCTACACGCGTGTTTGGCACGTTACACCACACATGGGGTCAAGAGATTCTCTTGTGGAACAGCAGGCAGTGACCTGCCACCTCCCAGCAACAACTACCTCTCCCTCAATGCCAGCAAGACAAAGGAGATCCTCATCGACCTCAGGAAGCAAATCTGTACACACACCCCAGTTTAGATTATTTAGAGATACAGCGCGGAAACAGGCCCTTCGGCCCATCGAGTCCGTGCCGACCAGCGATCCCCAGCACACCAACACTGCCCTACACACACTAGGGACAATTTACACATTTTACACCTATACCAAGTATTCAAACCCAAGCCAATCAACCTACACACCTGAAGGTACACAAAATTGCTGGAGAAACTCAGCAGGTGCAGCAACATCTATGGAGCGAAGGAAATAGGCGACGTTTCAGGCCGAAACCCTTCTTCAGACTGATGGGGGGTGGGGGGGAGAAGGAATGAAAAGGGGAGGAGGAGGAGCCCGAGGGCGGGCGGATGGGAGGGTGGGAGGAGACAGCTAGAGGGTTGAGGAAGGGGAGGAGACAGCAAGGGCTAGCAAAATTGGGAGAATTCAATGTTAATGCCATCCGGACGCAAGGTCCCCAGACGGAATATGAGGTGCTGTTCCTCCAATTTCCGCTGTTGCTCACTCTGGCAATGGAGGAGACCCAGGACAGAGAGGTCGGATTGGGAATGGGAGGGGAGTTGAAGTGCTGAGCCACCGGGAGGTCAGGTTGGGGAGACGAGGAGTGAATAGACAACCTACACACCTGTACGTCTTTGGAGCGTGGGAGGAAACGGAAGATCTTGCGGGGAAAGCCCACGCGGTCTCGGTGGAGAAGGTACAAACTCCGTACAGACAAGCACCCGATGTCGGGATCGAACCCGGGTCTCTGGCGCTGTAAGCGCTGTAAGGCACCAACTCTACTGCTTTGCCAATGTCTAACATCATTGAATTCAAGAGCATCCAATTTTTTTTGTTGTTGAAATTCCAGCAGATCAAATACTAAACAACACATTAAACTTGTTTATTTTCGATAGATCTGGGCTGGGGATTACGGATACGATTCCTAATCCCACATATCCAATTTCCTCCATTGTTATCGGACTCATTATAATAGGTTAATTGCACCATGCTGTAGGTCAGGGTTGTTAAATGCAATAAGTGTTGTCCCTGCGAGCGAGGAATTTAGGCGCATTTTCTACCACGCCTTTTGTGATATCGCTTCAGCCTAAAGTTGTTGCCGGTCAGAGAAGGAAGTCCCTTTGAAGTGTTCAAGAAGGAACTGCAGATGCTGGAAAATCGAAGGTAGACAAAAATGCTGGAGAAACGGGAATCGAGGACCAGAGGACATAGATTCACGGTGAAGGGGGAAAGATTTAATAGGAATCTGAAGGGTAACTTTTTCACACAGAGGGTGGTGGGTGTATGGAACGAGCTGCCAGAGGAGGTAGTCGAGGCTGGGACTATCCCAACGTTTGAGAAATAGACAGGTACTTCTATAGTTCAAGAAGGAACTGCAGATGCTGGAAAATCGAAGGTGGACAAAAATGCTGGAGAAACTCAGCGGGTGCGGCAGCATCTATGGAGCGAAGGAAATAGGCAACGTTTCGGGCCGAAACCCTTCTTCAGACCCTTGAAGTGTTGTCGTGTTGGGAAAAGGTCCCCCAGGCAAGCAGCAATGGTGCGGGGAGCTGCAATTTGGAAGGTCAAACCAGGCCAGGACCTTCACAGTGAATGACACGACACTGTGGAATTATGCCCAGTAGTGGGATCTGGTAGACAGACACTAAATGCTGGAGTAACTCAGCGGGACAGGCAGCATCTCTGGAGAGAAAATAGGTGCAGGAGTAGGCCATTCGGCTCGAAGGGCCGAATGGCCTACTCCTGCACCTATTTTCTATGTTTCTATGTTTCTATGAATGGGTGACGTTTCGGGTCTGAAGAAGGGTCTCGACCTGAAACGTCACCCATTCCTTCTCTCCAGAGATGCTGCCTGTCCCGCTGAGTTACTCCAGCATTTGGTGTCGGTCTTCAATAGGAAGGCTGGGATTCTGCAGACGAGGAGGAGTGCAGGAGTAGGCCATTCGGCCCTTCGAGCCAGCTCCGCCATTCAATGTGATCATGGCTGATCATCCATGATTGGGAGAGGCGGGGAGGGACAGAGAGGCAATGGAGGTGGGCTTTAGAACAGAGAGAGAGAGCTCAGACCATTGGCGTTTGCTCGTGGAGGTTGCGAGATCACACCCTCCGCAGCCCTTACTGGACGCAAGCAGCGTTTGCTAAAACTCAATCAAATGAATCGGGCTAACATGAAATAAAACTCACAACACATCCAAAACGATCTATCAAAATATTAGCCCCGAATTTAGTCCGGTTGGATGGAGCTGCCTTTTTTGTAAGAGGTGTTCTCTGAGTAAACTCCCAGCTCAATGGTTGCATTTACTTCTCCCTTCCACAGATTCAAACAAATCTGCTCCCATTTACATGGTGTGCAACCTCCCTACAGAAGCCCCTGGATAAAGGGTAAGTGTACTTCAAACAACAGACGGACAGACACACATGTGTATACAACACACACACACACACACACACACACACACACACACACACACACACACACACACACACACACACACCTACTACA